>NC_052162.1:72875885-73176325 GCF_902713615.1 Scyliorhinus canicula | reverse complement strand
CCAGCTGCTACTCACTCCAATTTTGGTGGGGCGCAGTGGTAGATCACACCCAGCATGTTGGCACTTGCCCCGTGCCAATCTTGGCTATTTACGAATCGTTGCCAACTTTCTTGAGGCAGTTAATTCAAATCTTGGCAAAAGCTTCACTTGGCAAAATGGCATTTATGTTTGCTTCGAGATTTACAGTGTGAAACATGGGCTCGCTGCTCTTCATCTTGCTGTGCACATCATAGTCAAGCTCCGGTTTGTCAGTCACTCATGTGTATGATTCGGAAAGGATACTAAATGGCCATTCTTATCACTTGATACACCCGTTGTGTATGGTCTGTTTGGATCACTCCATTGCTCTTTCTAATTGCATCAGCCTTTGCTCTTCTGCACTGCTGTTGCCAATGGCCCTTTCTGCCACATGCCTTGCAAAATTGATGACGATCTGGGCATTTTCTTGGTGTATGCAGAAGTCACACACCACGTGTCTTGCTAGCTTTGGGAGTTATAATGAGTTTGCCAATAATCGGGGTTGTAGTTAGGACTTATAAGCTTTATCGGGCAGCATGGTAGCACAGTGGTTAGCATAGTTGCTTCACAGGGCCAGGGCCCCAGGTTCGATTCCCACTTGGGTCACTATCTGTGCGGAGTCTGCATGTTCTCCCCATGCCTGCGTGGGTTTCCTCCGGGTGCTCCGGTTTCCTTCCACAGTCCACAGATGTGCAGGTTAGGTGGATTGGTCACGCTAAATTGCCCCTTAGTGTCTAAAAAAGATTATGTGGGGTTACGGGGATAGGGTGCAGGTGTGGGGTTGGGGTGGAGGTATGGGCTTAGGTAGGGTGCTCTTTCCAAGGGCCGCTGCACACTCGATAGGCCAAATGGCTTCCTTTTGCACTGTAAATTCTATTATCAACCTGTACGGATTGCTTTCTACTTATATGAATTGAAATGAAAATCACTTATTGTCACAAATAGGCTTCAAATGAAGTTATTGTGAAAAGCCCCTCGTTGCCATGTTCCAGTGCCTGTTCGGGGAGGTTGGTACGGGAATTGAACATGCGTTGCTGGCCTTGTTCTGCTTTACAAGCCAGCTGTTTAGCCCACTGTGCTAAACCAGCCTCGTCGAGTAGTGCTTTGACACTATACGTTCTTGGTTTTTCTGTCAGGTCTTTCTGGTATGCTTCCATGGGAGTGGATCCGATCAATAATGTCATGAGATGCAGACATGCAGATAATGATATACAGACAGGCACAGACAGGCAGCAAATGAACACAGAGAACAGGAAATGACCAATGAGCGCACAGGACACTCAGGGGTGGTATCTCACTATAAAAGGCATGAGGCACTCACACTCGGCCTCTTTCCACAGACAGACATCTAGAAAGTGCATCAGGGTTGATCAGCAGCATCACACCCAGAATGTGGTTTAGAGCAGACTGGTTTAGTTAGACTGAGTTACTACAGTTAGATTAGCAGGAGAGTCGAACACATTTAAGAACTGTGTTAATAGTTTAATAAACATATTGAACTCATTACAAAGTCTGGACCTTCCTTTGTCAAAGCATACATCAAGGAAGCAGTTTATGCCACACGAAGAAGCATAGCATAACAAATAACTCAACAATTCTGTCTTGCTAGCTCTGAGTTTGAAAAAAAATCACATATGGACCCTAAAGTCGTCTATATTTCTGTCGGCTGCCATCGAAATGACATGAACTCTAGTTACTGAATACGAAAGCTTCACCTGACCCTGAACTAGTCTTCCAATGTCATCCATTTCCTTTTGCTTTAGTTCATCTTCTGTTAATCCTGATATGTTCATCCTGCGTAGACTATAATTCCCAATTGCGAGGCAGATTTTTATGTCTTGCCTGTCTGGTTCCTGAATCAAGAAACCATGACTCTGTATGCTCTCTCAACATATTGAATTTGCATATCAGGTCAGCTGCATCCCAATTAGAGCTGGAGAATTTCGTGGACATTCTGAGAATATCCCTTTGATCATCTTTTTTCTGCTGTACCTGGGATGAGTGTTTGTTGTACCCACTTATATACGTTCTTCTAAAGCTCCTCCCTCAAAGCTGAGTTGTGGTAGGAACTCACTTAATTACATCATCACATCTTATTCAATTGACTGTTCAGCTGTTTGAATCCCACTTGGTGACTATCGATCCGGCACACACTCTGGCCACTCACTTTTCCCGCATTGAGCTGCATCCTTTGTAAAATACGTAATGTAAGTTAAATCAGAGGCTGCCAGCCTCTTTAACAACTTTAGAATGCTAACCACCCACAAAGAGAAAGTTGAGTGCATAACCTTTGACCTGCGTTGCAAACTCAGAAATGGTTTGATTGAAATCAACACACTTGAAAGCTGAACCGATTTCACCCCCCAAGTGCTCACTAGTGTTACAATTCCAGCCTACTCCCCAATATTCCTTGAACCAGCACAATCATGCACAGAATAGAGCATAATTTATGAAAGTATCCCTTGAATTATTTAATATTAATAACCTCGAGTGGTTTCATGAATACAGCTGCAAATGAAATCATCACCAATATTGAGCATTTGTTGTGTGGACGTCCAGTCCTGTGTGTTACCTGATTTAAAATCATTGCTAATTGCTCAACAAAATCATGCTGAAGTAGTCAGTAGTTTCCTTAGTGAACATTAGTCAGTTTCTCAACCATTTACTTATTTTTGAAGATAAATATATTTTAAACCATTCCTTTTTTTAAATAAATTTAGATTACCCAATTATTTTTTCCAATTAAGGGGCAATTTAGTGTGGCCAATCCACCTATCTGCACATTTTTTGGGTTGTGGGGGCGAAACCCACGCAGACATGGGGAGAATGTACAAACTCCACACGGACAGTGACCCAGAGCCGGGATCGAACCTGGGACCTCAGCGCCGTGAGGCAGCTGTGCTAACCACTAGGCCACCGTGCTGCCCCATTTTAAACCATTCCTGAGTGAAATGGGGTATGGGTTGTTCTGGGAATTGGCCTGCATGAACTTGCATGGACATCTGCATGCACCTGGCCAAGTTATGATGGTGTGAAACTGATGGTACAGTGGTCCACGAGATGCAAATTTGGACCGCACAGTTGCATCGAGTATCACTCACCAAATATCACCAAGTCTAGCTGCACCAGCACTTCTGAGCTGATGGCTCTGAGCTGATGGCTGTAAGTGTCAGATCAAGTGGTGGTGCCTCTTCATCAGTTCTGTGTTGTTCCATCTGCTCATCCTGCAGCTGTTGTGAGAGGGAAAATGAGAGGTCCTCGCTATCTGAAAGCAGAAAACCAGAAGGGGAGATGGAGGTGGGAAGAGTTGGATAGGGGTTGGGGCAGGGGCTGGGAGCTCGAATGAAAGAAGTCCATGGCCACACCATCTGCAACTTGTCCGTCGTGTCAGCTAGTAGGGTAGGATATTTCATAGACTTTACAGTGGAGAAGGAGGCCATTGGGCCCATCGAGTCTGCACCGGCTCTTGGAAAGAACACCCTACCCAAGCCCACACCCCCACCCTATCCCCATAACCCAGTAACCCCACCCAACACTAAGGCCAATTTTGGACACTAAGGGCAATATAGCATGGTCAATCCATCTAACCTGCACATCTTTGGACTGTGGGAGGAAACCGGAGCACCCGGAGGAAACCCACGCACACACGGGGCGAACGTGCAGACTCCGCACAGATAGTGACCCAAGCCGGCAATTGAACCTGGGACCCTGGAGATGTGGAGCAATTGTGCTAACCACTATGCTACCGTGCTGCCCAATGAGCTTGGTGTTGAGACGGGCCATAAGGCAGGAACATATCATCATCATAAATGGTCTCAGTAATGCAGGATGCTTCAATTTCTTAGGGTGAATTGAAATATCTGGAGCTCTGAGTGCTGGGGAGTGCTGCTGGATGAGTGATGAGGGTGTGGTGCATTGGGAATTTGAGAGGCTGGCAGTGCGGTAGGTAGGAGATGTCAAACGAAGGTGCATTCACCAACTTAGACCACCCACATTGGGTTATTCAATTTCTTGTAGCACTGGTGCTCTGTCCTTGGGTTTGAGAATTGACCTTCTCGCCACCTTTTGCCAATCCGACATTGCCCTTGGGCCATCTCCCTCTCTGCAGAACTAGAGCTTTCATTCTTCCTGAGCATCTCCACTATTAAAGCTTACAGCATCCCATCTGTCTTCCTGTAACTCTGCCACTTCCCACTATTTATTTTGTTCAGAATTGCAGTAATAACAGATACAGCAGTGGCCTCAAGTCATTTAGTGCAGCTTCCCTTCAAGAAGGACAGATTACCTTTAAGAACAAAAGGTTGGTTGTTATATGTTTCATCAGAACAATGCTCCTCAGTGTCATGCTGAGCACGGAAGCAGCCGAGGAACCAAGAGACGGTCAGCAGTGCTTGAGCTGCTTGTCCGAATGTTGCGAGCATTGCAATGGTGCAGCAACACCAAATTTGTTTGCTGGTCACCTCAGCAGGCAAGTCACACATTATCCAATTAATGGGTGCAGGCTAATTTTTAGCTCAATATGTTTTGGTGGTGCTGGTTGAAGGATAACAGTTGGCTTCAAGAAATACCTTAGGATCTTTTGTACTCTTTTCAGGGAGCAGACAAGACCTGGCGAGATTACACCCTCAAGTCTCTGGAGTTGAATTTAAAACCACCATCTTCTGACTCAGGGGTGAGAGTGTTATCTCTGAGACAATGTTGTTTTATTATTCTCGGTTTTCAAGGGGGAGTAGGTATTTTCTGTGCACAACTGTAAACCTGATGTATTGACTTTACTATTGCTTATCTGTCACTCTTCTTTGATATGTCCGATAGCATATCGTTTAGCCACAATCTGATTTGCATTTACTCTATGGGTTTCTGAAGAGTAGGAGACCATGGGAGCACATTTGTCCTTCTCTGCTTGAACGGTATTCTGACAGAGTTTCAAGCAATTACCAGGTTATTGCTCAGGCAGAGAAGGTGAATATTATCCCCACATATGCACTTGTGGCACAGCTAGTAATTGAGATCGAGTGACCTTTCTTGTATGTGGGAATACAAATGCCCACTTTGATTCACAGGTGATGATTCACCTCAGACCCTAGCTCGCCTTTAATGCTCAGCACGAGGAAAACATCTGCGGAAATCCCTAAACTGTAACATTTGCTCAGTGTTTTTTTCTCTCCTCCCACAAAAGGGTTAATGACATTATTATTTTATTCATTTTCATGAGTATAAATCAAAATTGTGAGTGGGAAGAATTTGCTCCAGGCAACTTGGACAAATCAGATTTCATTAGATGGAGGGACTGAATAGCAGCAGATGAGGATGTACCTGTAATGATATGCCTTTAATATTTCTCAAGCATCGAGACAGACACTCAAGCAATAGAAATGATGGAAAGATCATTTTCAAGCTGCAGAATGGGCATTATTTGTGCTCCTTGAAAATGAAACAACACTTTCCCTGTGTAAACATCTGTGCTTAATCAAATGATTTAAAGTTAATGCTCCCAGAGTAGCTGGATTTTGGCTTTTGGAAAATGGTTGACGGACATCAGCATCTCACCTTTAATCATCTGCAGGGGATGCAATCAAATGCATAATATACAAATTGTAATGAGCCGCACCCGACCGCAGCGGCAAATGAAATGGTTTTAATGAAACAGAAAGTGACTTGGGGCAAGAAAGCTTCTCCAGGGACCCAATCCTGCATCTTTCTCTCTGCTTGTATGCTGATTTGTCACTTGGTGCGATTGCAGCATTTCCTAATTAGCTTGAAACGTGCTGCTTTACTGCCACGCTGTTCTTTCAGCGTTGAGATCTCGGTGAGTTTTGTGTTTTAAGTGAACCTTTAAGGCTTAAACAAGTGCCCAAAACCTGTCAGAGGTCCCACGCTCGTCTCATCCTGTTCCTATATCCTACCTATGACTTATTTTCCATAAATTGCGCAGTTCTGCTGGGAAATTCTTAATTTGAAAGTCATGCCAGTATTTTTACTTGCATTCTGACCTTGGTGACTAAAAAATTGAACAAACTTTTTTCCTTTTTTTTGCAGAAATGTTGGTGTTATTGACAATATTTAGATAGCGTTTGTGATATTTTGCTTAAGCAGCATCATTAAAAGGAAATGAACAATCTGTAAACAGAATAACACAAGCAAATCAAAGTGGCAAATTAGAATGAAAAACAAATTAAAAATTACAAATTACTTTCGATCTGTTATTCCTGCCTGTCTTCATTTTCTAAAACAAACAGCATGCATGAATATTAAATGAGCTACCACAGGTTTGTGTTCATTTGCTAATATTTTTCTTACTTTTCTGAGTAATGGTAACATATCCCTCTTTGAGACACTGTGCAAGCCACTGTGAGCTTTTAAATTGAACTCCATCAGCTTTCTGAACAGCTGCTGGATGTTCAGAGTATGTGTGACAGATGCAAAGAGTTCTTCACATCGATGCCAGATTTTCTGGAGTTGCCAGAGTTTCCACTCTGACCCCATCCATATTGAAGTTTGGGAATTGCTGTGACCTTAGAGTAGGGTTGGGGTGGAGGTGGGTGTTATAAAGTTCCAAGGAGAGATGTTGTGATGGAAGGAGGGGAGCGTTGTGAGAGTGGGATGTGCTTGAAGAGTAGGCAGTGATGATTTTTCCCCGAGTATTTTGTAGGCTCTGTTGGTGGCAGCAATCAGACCTGTTTGAGCTCATTACATTAGGCCATGCCCACCACTCCTCGCCAGGGTAGGAATTATGGGCACGCACATCAAGTGGCCTCACAGCCAAGCCCAGGAATGTCTCCTCTGGGTCTCTGCTCCACGGTTGCCATTGCTGCCAGGGGAATTGGTGGACAACAAAACATATCATTGACAAAAAGAAAAGAAAGACTTGCATTCTTACAGTGTTTTTTAACGACCACTGGACATCCCAAAACACTTTACAGCCGATGAACTATTTTTTGAACTGCCATCACTGTTACAATATCAGAAACATGGCAATCAATTTCCACGCAGCAAGCTCCCAGAAGCAGCAATGTGATAATGACCCGAGATGCGGTCTTTGTGATGTTGATTGAGGGATAAATATTGGCTAAGGGATAACTATCCTGCTTGAATTATGCCATAGGATCTTTTTCATCCACCCAAGCAGGAAGATGGAGCTTTTATTTCATATCTTATCGAAGAGATAGTACCCCTGACAGGGCAGCGCTCCCTCAGAACTTCACTGAAGAATCAGCCTTGATTTTTGTCCTCCATCCCGAGACTTGGACTTAAACACAATAATTCAGAGGCAGGAGTGCTACCAATTGAGCCACAGCTGACAATTGAAGCAAATTAACTGGTAACGTTTTGGGGCCTAAATATTTAAAGGTATCTGACAGTAGTGTTTGCATTATCTTAACGCCTAAGATAACCTCAGGTAAGTCAAGGCACCCTGGATACTTTTGAAACCCAGTCTGAGGCATGGTTGGATTGGCAATTGGTGCAGAGTCAGTTCAAAGAGGTGTCAACACGCTCCAGATTTATACTGTAGTCACTGCAATTTCATACAAAGCTAAATTTACAGTGCATGGCTAGCCTAAAACGCGAGCCAAACTCATGTGTTTGCAGCCTCTCTGACAATGCTTTAGAATTTTATTTAATTAACTAAGGGCTGAAGTTCCCCATTTTTGCACCAAATGCTGGCAGAGGTGAGAAAACTGGTGTGGAACCCGCTTGCGGCTTTTCCCGGCAGATAATCTAGCACTTGGTGAAAAACAAATCTGCAGGCATGGACATGCCATCATGCAGGCAGAGCCGGACAAAGGGAATATCCCCAATGGAGCTCACCAAATAGGGCAGCACAGTAGCACAAGTGGATACCTGATGGAACCATCAATTCACCAGACACGTGTTTCCGATATGAATCTAGGCTTTAATCGACTTACTTCAGAGCCAGCCTGTTACCCATTGATGAACTCGTAGTGAACTCAGGCTGACTCTGGACAAGGGTATTTATACAGTGGCACTAGGGGGAGGAGTCATGAGCGGAGCCAAGGGTGGAGCCCAGTACAAGTTCCTGAGTACTCCCAGAGCTACTCCCCCTAGTGGTAGGATAGCACCACAGCGCTTTACAAAGACAGTGTGAATTATCATATGTACACATATATTACATTCACCACAATAGCACTGTGGCTTCACAGCGCCAGGGTAGACTCAATCGGCCGAATGGCCTCCTTCTGCACTGTATGTTCTACGTTCTATGTTCACTCCCCACTTGGGAGTGCTAGGGTACTTCCCAGGAATGTCCTTCTCCCCACCCCGGGGAGACTGTATTTGCCTGTCTACTCCCAGCGGTTCCCTTTGCCTGGTTCCCATTTTTAAAAGCCTGTTGTAAGATGCCACGTTAGCGAGGGTGCAGTTCCCAATGTGGGGGGAACATACAGTTGGCTTTCAGTGAGATGATAATTTATTTAAATGATGTTCCCAACTTATCTGAGTGAGAAAAGGGATATTCTGCGTACTACCAAATCACCACCAACACGTCATCTGTTCCACCAGAGGCCCAAACATCCTGGACCGCTGCTACACAAATATCAAACATGCCTACTGATCTCGCGCCCGCCCACACTTTGGCAAATCTGACCACAAGGCTGTGCTCCTGCTCCTGGCCTATAAGCAAAAACTGAAGCGGGTGAATCCTTCAAAGAAAGTCGTGCATTGCTGATCTGAGGAATCGGATGATCTCCTACGGGACTGCTGAGAGTCAGTGGACTGGTCAGTATTTAAAAACTCTGCGACCAGCCTGAACGAGTACACCACTACAGTAACAGACTGCATTAGTAAGTGTGTAGAAGACTATGTGCCAATTAAACAACTCCACGTGTTTGTCAACCAGAAACTCAGGATGAACAGGGATATCCACTGCTTGCTGAAGTCTAGGTCTGAGGCATTCGAGTCACACGACCCTGACCTATATAAGAAAGCCAGATATTATCCAAGGAGATCCATCAAAGATGCCAAAAGGCAGTACCGGACCAAGCTCAGTCCCAGGCTAGCAACACGGATCCCGTAACGGGCTACAAGATGAAGGCATGTAAAATCACCAGCTCCAATGCACCCCTCCCTGATGAGTTCAACACATTCTATGCACGCTTTAAGCAAGAGGTCAGCGAGAGCAAGCTCTCCACCCCAGAAGCTCGGATGACCTTGTATCTGAGATCACCATTGCAGACGTCAGAGCAGCCTTTTCAAAGGTCAACCCCCGGAAAGCCACTGCCCCAGATGGGGTACCTGGATGGGCACTCAGGTCTTGCATGGATCAGCTGGTGGGGGTATTCGCAGACATCTTCAACCTCTCTTTACAACAATCTGAGGTCCCTATCTGCTTCAAGAAGACAACCATCAACCCTGTACCAAAAACCGACAAGCAGCGTGCCTTAATGACTATCGTCCAGTGGCTCTGACATCCATCATTATGAAGTGCTTTGAAAGGTTAGTCATGGCACGAGTCAACTCCAGCCTCCTGGGTTACCTTGATCCACTACAGTTCGCCTACCGCTACAACAGACAGGTCCACAGCAGACACCATCTCCATGACCCTGCACTCTACCCTGGAACACCTAGATAACAAAGACACCTATGTCAGACTCCAATTTATCGACTACAGCTCAGCCTTAAACACCATCATTCCTACGAAACTCATTTCCAAACTCCGTGTCCTTGGCCTTGGCTCATCCCTCTGCGACTGGATCCTGAACTTTCTAACCCACAGGCCATAATCAGTAAGGATAGGCAAAGACACATCCTCCAACTCAATATTAAAATTTGCTGATGACAATGGATCTTTTTTGAATGGAACTACCTCATATTAAATTAATCTTTTCTCTGCACCTTGCTATCACTTTAACATTATATTCTGCAGTCTCTCCTTCCTTCCCTATGTACGATATGCATTGTTTGCTGATGATGGGGCGGATTTCAAACAATGACGAGGCAGAGTACAGGAATGAGATAGAGAATCTGGTGAACTGGTGCGACGACAATAATCTCTCCCTCAATGTAACAAAAGAAAGGAGATTGTCATCGAGTTCAAGAAGCATAGTGGAGAACATCCCCTGTCTACATCAATGGGAATGAAGTAGAAAGGGTCGCGATCTTCAAGTTTTTAGATGCCCAGATCATTAACAGCCTGTCCCGGTCCCCCCATGCTGACACTATAGTTAAGAAAGCACACTAATGACTCTACTTTCACAGAAGACTAAGGAAATTTGGCATGTTACCTACGACATTCACCAACTTCTACAGATGCACCATAGAAAGCATTCTTTCTGGTTGTATCACCGCCTGGTATGGAGCCTGCTCTGCACAAGACCGCAGGAAATTACAAAAGGTCGTGAATGTAACCTAATCCATCACGCAAACCAGCCTCCCATCCATCGACTCTGTCTACAATTCCCGCTGCTTCAGAAAGGCAGCCAGCATAATTAAGGACCCCACGCACCCCGGACATACTCTCTTCCACCTTCTTCCGTCAGGAAAAAAATACCAAAGTTTGAGGTCATGTGTTAACCAACTCAAGAGCAGCTTCTTCCCTCCTGCCATCCGACTTTTGAATGGACCTACCTCCATGTTTGTACAGTATGCAAGAAACAATACTTTTCACTGTATATTAATACATGTGACAATAATAAATCAAATCAAATCAAAAAGAACCTCATTACATCACTGGTGGGGGGCAGGGAAGATAGGATCGGGAGTTCTCGCAGGTGAGATTCGCGTTTTTTGGGTCTGGCAATATTTTGCACTCACGTCACCGTTTGCGCTTGTTGTGAATGCAGGCGCAAAATCCCATGGCCTAACAAACTGACTTCCATACCCCAGTATAACTAGGAAACGGTTATATGTATATATCTAATTTTCAGCTATACCAGGTTAATAATTTTGAATATATCAAGGAATATTTTTTTGAACCAATTAACAAGAAATTAAATGTTAAAGCATTGCCGGAATGGCAATGTATAAATGAGTTTCAGTAGAACTTGAGAAAATAAAAATAAAATTTCAAAATGGGTGAAATTTTGAGCACAATTTGTGCCTTGTTTACTGTTCATGCCCAAAGCAAAAACTCCACCAGTTTCCAAGTGTGCTGGTTACAATGGACCATGTTGTGTGTATGACAAATTTATACTTACATTGCAGATGTTAGGAATCAACATGAAAGGCTCAGAAAAGGATGATGGGTGGGGAGGAGTGGAGCAATTTATTTTAGTATTAAGATGAATAATATAACTTCATTAATATTTATAGTCTGCTTTTTAATTCTGATTTCTGAATATTTCATATTAAACTTGTTAAAATGTATTTCACTCAAGAAGGATATTAAATCTTTACTGCAAATAAGTTGTCAGAATTTTACTGATCTCTGTGTTTGATTTATATTAGTTCTTTCCAGGATGTAAACATTATTTCCTTTTTTGTCCTTGAATAAATATTATAAGCAGCTAACATTATAAAGTACTGATGGAAAATATATTAGAGGTATGTGGAATGGCACAGATTAGAAGAGATAGTAAACAGCCGCAAACATAAAAGAAATGGCAGAAAATGGGGAGGTTTCCACACTTCCACCGCTTCCCAGGTTAAATGATTAATAAAGCTTGAAAACTAACAATGGCTACTTCTGAAGCTGCAAAGTTCTGTTATTCAGGACGACACGCTGGTTAGACCTCAGCTGGAGTATTGTGTATCGTTCTGAGTGCCAGGAACTGCAGGAAAGATGAGAAAACAATGAAGAGAGTGCAGAAGAGGTCTACAACAATGGTTCCCGTGGTGAGAACCTACAGTTATGAGGGTAAATTGGAGAGGTTGGAATTATCCTCCTTGAAGAGAAGAAGGCTCGGAGGAGATTTGAAAGAGATTTCAAAATCATGAGAGGAGCTAGACAGAGTAGGTAGTGAGATACTATACCGGCTATGAAAAGATCAAGAATGAGGGCACAGATTTAAAGTGGTTTTCAAAATAAACAAACGTGATGTGACAAAACGTTTTTCACACAAGTGATTGGGTTTGGAATATTCAATATCCAGGCTTAGGTTGACAAGTGGAAAGTCACATTCACGGCAGCAAATGACCATCTCTAACAAGAGAGGATCTAGCCATCAGACTTGACATTCAATGGCATTACTATCATTGAATCCCCCCCGATCAATATCCTGGGGGGTACCATTGACCAGAAACTGAACTGGGCAAGCTATAGAGATACTGTGACTACCAGAGCAGGTCAAAGACTAAGAATCCTGTGGTGAATAACTCACCTGCAGACCCCACAATGTCTGTCCGTCGTCGACAGGTCACAAGTCAGGAGTGTAATGGAACGCTCTTCACTTGCCTGGATGAGTGCAGGTCCAACAACACTCAAAGAATCTCTGCACCATCCAGGACAAAACAGCCTGCTTGATTGCTACCCCTTCCATGAACATTCAATCCCTCCAGCACAGCTGCATAACAGCAGCAGTATGCACCATCTCCAAGATGCTCTGCAGGAATTCACTAAGTTCCTTCAGCACCTTCCATTGACATAACAGCCAACTGTATTCGACTGAAACATATAAAATTCGAACATGGCTGGCCAGCCAAATGCAGGGAAGATGTTTTTCCTGGTTCGGAAATCTGGAACCAAGGGATACAGCCTGAGAATACAGGGTAGACTATTTAGGACAGAGATGAGGAAACATTTCTTCACTCAAAGGATAGTGAACCTGTGGAATTCTCGTCCACAGAAGACTATGGTTGCCAAGTCACTGAATGTATTCAAGAAAGAGGTAGATAATTGTTTAGAATTTATTGGCATCAAAGAGTATGGGGAGAAAGTGGGAGCATGGCACTGAGATCGAGGATCAGCTATGATCGTACTGAATGGTGGTGCAGGCTCGAAGGGACAAATGTCCTATTCCTGCTCCTAGTTTCTATGTTTGTATAACTAACTCTATTAATAATTATATTGAGGCAGAAGTCCTCGAGCTGAATAGCATGGCTGTGCTATTTGCAATCCTTGCCTGCCCTTCCATAACTCTGACTGGAGTGGGGGATACATTTTCAATCAGCACCATGGGTATCGAACTGGTATTATAGATTTGCTGCCCATTATATTACACGTCTGCTTTTTCAGTATCATAGTTTGAAGTGGATCTGGCGATTGGATCATTTTGATGGAGGTCGGATATTTTACGCTGTCAGTTACTGCCCAAGCGATAAAGATGAAAAGTCCACTCCTGAAATCCAGATCCCTCTTTGTTTACATTGGGATCTCCGTTTCTGAGACTAAGTGTTGATGCCAACACAGAATTCGTGGACATTCAGAACAGCAAAACTGGCACCACACCTGGACCGACTCCGCTACTGTTAAGGGGCTAGAACCAACGCCAGGTGGAACACAATCGATTTGTCGAGTCCGTGATTGACACTGGGGAGGTTGGCAAGCTGCAGCCGCATAAACACATTACAATCCCCACACATACTCATCCCAGCCAACATGTTGGCACTGGTTGTGCTGGTGCGCGCCCATACAGCAGATGTATCGGCTGCGGCATGAGGGCACGTAGGGGGCTGGCCTGGGGGGGCACCGATATGACCCATGGCAAAGTGAACAGTGGGCAATCAGTGACGTGCGCGGCTGCATGGCCACCTTGCCGGCTGAGGCAATGGTGTTCCGTGCCCATCCACCCTGATTCCTCAGCCCGCCTCCAGACCACCCCCAGCTACTCCCCCCGCCCTGGCAGAAGCCCCCATGGCCAGCCGCACAACTGTCAGCAAATTATTACTAACTGTCAGAGCATCGTGGAGACCACGGAGAGTATCGAATCAGACCTGCTACTGATATGCAAACAGTGTCCACTGTAGGTGCGTTCTGGTACGCATTGACGCTGCTGTCGAGGTGACAGTGAATGATGATTTTCCATCAAAGTGGCGCCCACTGCGATTTTGGCTTGCAACCTATTCTCCGCCCGATCATGTTTCGCGATCTTGGAGTCGTGACATGGAGAATCACACCCACCATTTTTCTCCTGAATCACGTTTAGCAATGATGTTTCAGTCCTCAATTAGGTTTTTTTGCTTGCCGATTTGCAATGATAATGACTCAGAGTTTCAGTGCAAATGGGCTGAAAGTTAGTCACCACTTTTTTCTAGATTTATTCAGTTGTCCACTTTGTTCATTAAATTTAACAGGCACAGAAGATGCTTGAAGTCAATAATCTACATTTAGCCTCATCATTGGAGAAGCCACTTTGAACCAATTTCAAGCCATTGGTCATTAGAACTGGTGAGAACATTTTTAATTTAATCTAAATGTTTGAAGTCGCAAAATAATGTTCAGGCATTATAAAATGGATTGTGTCCTCAACCTATAGAATTGACTGTTAATGAAGTCTTTATCATTTTGATAACTTTCAAGTTAATAGGTTTTCATTATAACTTTCAACTGTAGTCATTATATAGAATTACGAATGTGCTGAGTTCAAAATTCAATTTGCTGTTTTTAAACAAATGTTTGCCGTATATACTCATGTAAAAGTCGATTATATTGTAAAAGTCGACCGCACAACTTTTTTTATGCCATGTGGGAAAGTTGCACCAGTGTTTCAGGGATCAAATTTGTATTGTCTTTAATAATTACTTACCATAATTATTAAGGTTCATTGATTTAAAAGCATGCGCGGGAACCTTTAGATTTTACCTTTGTTAATTCGAGCAGCAATCTCCCAGGCAGTCAACATCTTATTGTGTATCGCATGATTTACCTTCATGTCTTCAAGAAGGGATAACAAGTCTAAGAAATTTGATTACATTTATGAAGGGGTGAATGGGTGTAAAGATGAGGGGACTGTGGTCGATGCAATCTATATTGGCTTCAGTAAGGCTTTTGACAAGGTCCCACATGGGAAACTGATCAAGAAGGAACAGGTGCATGTGCATCGATGGCAATTTGGCAAACTGGATCCAAAAGTTTGCTTGGTGGCATTCACCGGGCCCCGATGGGCCGAGCGGCTGTCCATTTTTGGCCAGTCGCGCCGGCGTGAATTACTCAACTCACATTCCAGCGGGACCTGGCAGGTAGGTTGGCGGAGACGGTCCTCGGACGGCGCAGGGGGAATCTGACCCCGGGAGGGCCCCCGACGGTGGCTTGGCCCATGAGCACTCCTTCCTTTCTTTCGCGCCGGCCCCTGTAGGGGTCTGCCATTGCCGGCATTGAGAATAGAACCAGCCCGCGCATGTGCCAAAATACGCGGCCGATCTGTGCATGCGCGGAATAACGCCGGCTGTTCCGCGCATGTGCGAGATCACGCCAGCCCTTCGGCACATGTGTGAACTTGCGCCATCCCTTCGGCGCCAGCTGAAGTGGGGTCAACCCCTCCGAAGTCCACCTAGCCCCCAGAAGTGCGGAGAATTCCGCACTTTTGTCGGCTGTTGACGCCGGAGTGGTTGGCGCTGGTTCTCCCGCCGGCGTGGGGACTTAATCCCCAGAAGGGAGAATCCCGTCCAAGGAGTTTGCAAATGGATACATTAGGTTGAGTGAGTGTGCAAAGTCTGGAAGATGGAGTATAATGTAGGAAAAAGAGCAGTTTTTCATTTTGGCAAGAAGAATAAGATAGCAGAAAATTACTTAAATGGAGAACAACTGCAGAATTCTGAAATGCAGATGGACCTAGGCATTTTCATGCATGAGTCAAAAGATTCTATTGCAGGTATGGCACTTAATCAAGAAGGCGAATAGAATGCTGCCTTTTACTATGAGAGGAATTGAACATCAAAGTAAAGATATTATGCCTAAATTAATCAGGGCATTGGAGAAACTTCACATCTCAAATGCTGGGAGGGATTCAGTGGGGCCGCCAGTCAGGGGTGGGAATCCCGATGGCCTGGTGAATTAGGCGGGATGTAAATAATTGTTTTTACATTGGGCTACATGAATCCAAGGTCCCAGTTGAAGCCGTACTCGGGTAAGCGTTCTCCAAGAGACCTTCAGGATGTGCGATAACACAGAATCGCCGAGCAGAAACTTATAGCCAAGTTCCGCACACATGAGTACGACTCAACCCGGATCTTGATTCATGTTGCACTACATTCACCCCCTACCATCTGGCCTGGGCTTGCTAAATCCTACCAACTGCCCTGGCTTGAGCTTGAGACAATTCACACCTCTTTAACCTATGATTATCCTTCTCTCCAGTTGCTCCGTCTCGACGTGTAAAGACTTAATTACCTGCAAAGACTCGCATTCAAAGTATCGTCTTGCATCATTGACTTTGTCTATATGTATATATGTTTCTGGAACCTACCTCTTCATTCACCTGAGCAAGGATCTGTGCTCCAAAATCTAGTGATTCGAAACAAACCTGTTAGACTTTCACCTGGTGTTGTAAGACTTCTCACCATAATTAACAAGGTCAGGGTTGGAACATAAGACTTCTTTTCTCATTGGCCGCTGCAGCTGAAAACATTCCCATCCCCGCCACAACACTTCAAAATAGAAATATTTGGCCCATTGTCTATTTTGAGTTGATTGTCTCTATATCATCAAAATGAATCATTTTTGGCATTCAATATATTGGCTCTTAAATGTGAAAAGTTCAACTTCACGGGGATATGATCCATACCATCCTGCTGGCAGAGCAAGGTTGGAAAAAGCTGGGGACACCGGGAATCCGGAAATTGGGGTGGCTTGGGAACCCCTCCCAACCCCTCCCACCCATCACGCACAAAAACAAAGTCCCCAAAGGCACCTCACCCCACACACAGGGAACAATGGAGCTGCCCAGGGGCCCCCACTGGCACTGCCCCCAGCATTGCCAGAGTGCCAGAGAGCAGTGTCCGGATGCCAGTGGACAGTGTCTGGATGCCAGGGGCTAGTTCCAGGATTATGCCCAGTCATATCCCTCTCCTCACCGGATCTAGACTTTCCTGTGTCCGCTCAGTGGGTTTCCTTCACCTGGTTCCCATTTTTAAAACCTGTTGTACACAGAAGATGGGAGATCCCAATGTTGGCGGATGATACAGAGGGGAAACCCTTTACTGACATTATAGTTTATTTAGATGAAGTTCCTGACCTTTCTGGGTGGGAACCTCATTACGTCACTGGCAGTGGTGGGTGGGATAGGTGTGGAATCTTACAACAGAATCTCATCGACAGAACCTCATTTTCTGACTCACGTGAGACTTGCTCCCACGTCACTGTCCATGGATGCAAAATCTGGCCAATATTTTAAAGAAAGGGCATTCATTGTTGTGATTTACAACCAGAACATTTGTGTATTATAATATGCCTGATAATACATTGCTCTGGTCACAATTGGAATAATGTGCTTCGTTGTGGTCAACATTTTTTCGAAAGGGACATACACATGTATTGAGAAGGGATGAAAACAGAGGTGACCTAAGAGGTAATCTGGGGTAACAGCAGACAGCTGCTAATTGAGTTATTCTCCTCCGCAACTCAATCTTGGTCATCCTTTCCACTTTACCCTAGTCTCCTATCCTACTCATCCCTAATTGGATGCGCTTTAGTCCACTGACTGGGTTGTCGTTCAGGCCATCTTTCAAATGAAGCATGAAACTGAGGCATTATTGGCGCTTTCAGACAATGTGAAAGATTGGCCCGGTGCTCCATGTTTGAATTACTTGCGGGAGAATTTTGAAGGCTGAATGCTTTTCTTAGCCCTGACTTTAAGTAAAACAGACAAAAGGGTTTCAAATGAATGCATTAGGCATTTGTACCTGTTCTCCCACAATGTGTTTTCAAGTTTGATTTATCCAATAGAACTAATGGAATTTGACAATGATCTGAGAGAGAATAAATATTGTCCAACAATGTTAGATAATGTAATACATACACACGAGGAGACAGGGTTTATTTTCAAAATAGAATATTTTCCAAAATCCAATGTTCAGATGTTGTTTGTTAGCCTGCTATTTATTATATTTGTTTATTTTAGATTTTATGTTTTTAGCTTGTTTCCTGAAACACAACATAGGACCGCATTTTAACTTTCAGATCCATTTGTAGACAGTTCCTATGCCATCAGTACATTGGGAACACATCGGCTTTGTCGGTGTTTTTTTTCCTAATTCAGCTTCAGCATTCCCATCGTGACCAATTGGAACGGGCAGACATAATGCCAACTTTCAGTAGTCTGTTTCAGCTCCATTATGTAAAGGGATGATCGGATAAAATGGAAGCATTCAACAAGTACCAGAACAGAGACAGAAAGTGAACAAAGGAGGGTTGGCATTGAAAAGCTTGCTTTTCGGGGTATCGGATACCATGCTGCAGACTGAAAGGGCCCAAAGGAAGTGGCCTGCAGCTCGGAGGAAGAAGGAAGGCACAGGAAACAACCAGGTACAAGTGGCAAAGGCGGCCAAGAGCAGGAGTGTGACGCCTCAATCCTGAATGAATCAATTGCTATGCCATGAGAAATGTAGTGAGTTGCTCAGGGGAGAAGAGGTGAGTAGCATTCCAAGTTCACGTACAACGACTTTCACTCTGCCTTCCTGAGTCTTCTCCTCCACATCACCCCTCAGACCAGCAGATCATGTAGTTCCACACTGATGAGACCATCAATTCACGCAACACGTGGTTAGAAGCGAACGGTGGTTTTAATTGACTTACAACAGAGCCTGCCTGTGACAAGATGAACTCTAGATGAACTGGCAGGCAGGCTCACAACAGCAACCTTTATACTTCCGGTTAGGGGGAGGAGCCATGGGTGGAGCCCAGTACAAGCTCCTCATCTCCCCCTATGGGCAGAGCCACACAACTGCACATGATCTAGTACAAGGTACAGGCTCAGCACATGTTGTACAATACAGTGTGGATTATTAGTGTTTATAATTCACCACACACACATTCCTCTTTCTAGAGACATCTCATCACATCTCCATCTGACCAGCCACCACTGACACAAACCACCAGAAGAGAGGTCAAGAACCTCACATGTCCTTCGAATCATCACCACTTTGACACCAGTGAAGGAGCTACTGGAGATAAGCCAAGTCATTGCAAGCCTGATCATCGGTGATGGAGAGGTGGGGGGAGGGCAGTTGCCCAGCTACTTGATGACAGAATTAAATATCAAATGGCATACTACACCTGCTTATGTAGACTTGATGCCAGCAGCCATTAAAATACAACAATAATGATGCTTTCACCTTGTCAGTTCAAATTCATGTTTTCATCTTCCACAGATCCTACATGTATCCCGAACGCATTGCAATTGGAGGAGGGAGGAGATTCTTCAGGTGAGATCATTCATACTGAGAAAGAACTGTCTCATAACTAATGCACAGTCTCCACGAACATGTATCCCATTGCAGTTACCAAGACAGGGAGTTGTTAGGTTATAAAAATAGGGAAGTGCCATTAAAACTATACAAGACAGTTCTTAGACCACACCTGGAATGCTGTGAACAGTTTTGGTCCCCTTGTCTAAGAAATAATATTCTGGCATTAGAGGCAGTCCAGGCAAGGTTCACTGGGTTGATCCAGGGTATGGGGGCCTTTCTTATGAAGAGACCTTGAGTTGGATGGACTTGCACTCATTTGAGTTTAGAAAAGTGAGAGACGAATTTATTGAGGCATATAGGATTCTCAGGGGGATTGACAAGGTAGATGCCGAGAGGCTGTTTCCTCTTATTGTAGAGTCTGGGACCAGACAACATAATCTCAGAGTAAATGGTCGCCGATTTCAGCCAGAGACGAGGAGGAATTTCTTCTCACAGAGGGTAGTAAATCCGTGGAATTCTTTATCGCACAGTACTGTAGAGACTGTGCTGTTAAGTATGTTCAAGACTGGGATGGACAGATTTTTAATCATTAAGAGAACCCAGGGTTGTGGGGGTAAGGTGGAAAGGTAAAGTTCAGGACTTTATCAGATCTCATTGAATGGAGGAGCAGACCCGATGGGCCGAATGGCTAACTTCTGCTCCAACGTCTTATGGGTTTCTCGGTTGTTCCATAATGAGGTGCACATCACAAATGAGCAGGAGCAAGATTAGAGTCTGGTACAGTGATGACGATTCCCTATTGGAATAATACATGACTTCCAAGCTCTGCTTAGCTGGGCAACAGTGGTCATCAATGAAGAATCCTATCCTTGACCAGCAGCAGTGAAATTCCCTGGAATCTCGCTCAGACATGCATAATGATCTATTGTTGATTGAATAGCAGGTGAATGGAATCCCTTTTGGTTCATGAATAGGGTGATCCGAGGAATGGGGGAGGGGTGCCACCATTTCCACACGTGTGCGATCTATGACTCCCTGATGTGAGAAACAAAATCAGATTCTCAACACTTTTGCAAATTCATTGATATATACTGTGAAACAAGGTAGTTTGACTGTGAGTATGGATGTCACTGATTTAATTAAATTGAAGATACTTGGACTGCAAGGGCCAAAACATCAATCGGGTTAAGTCTGAGGGCAAGTGGTTGAAGTGCAAATGAGGAGCAGCTTGAATAGAAATTTACATGAGGCAGAAAAGGAATGTGATTTAAAGCTAATTGTTGTGTTTCAAAATGAACATATAAAATGGGGAGTTCATAAACGAGTGAAACAAGGTAGTAAGTTTACTTTTATACATATAGGTCGAAATTCACGGCAGAAAGATTTCACGATGCAATCACTCCCGCCTCCGTGCCACACAATTACAGAAGCCCCATTCAAATACATTTTTATATAATTAGTGGGCTTCACCACTCTATCGCCCCCAAAGTTCAGATTTCCACCCCGGCTGACATGGTAGGGGGGTGGGGGTGGCTGTGGGGGGGTGGGAGGCTGTAGGGTGGGGCTGTGGGGACGGGGGGCTGTGGCCTGGGATGGCTGTAGGGGGGGGGGCTGTGGGGACGGGGGTGTGTGGCCGCGGGTGGCTGTGGGGGGGTGGGCTGTGGGGGGGGAGGCTGTGGGGGGGGGAAGGCTGTGGGTGAGTGGCTGTGGGGGGGGGGCTGTGGGGGCAGGGGGCTGTGGCCGGGGGTGGCTGTGGGGGGGGCGGGGTGGCTGTGGGGGGGGGGGGGGGCTGGGGGGGGGGGGGGGGCTCTGTGGGGGGGGTGTTGTGGCGGCGTGGCTGTGGGGAGGGTGGCTGTGGGGTGTTGGCTGTGGGGGGGGCACTGTGGGGGGGGCTGTGGGTGAGTGCCGGGGAGGGGAGGAGAGAGCGAGTGCCAGGGAGGGGTGTGAGTGCCGGGGAGGGTGGGACAGTGCCAGGGAGGGGGGAGAGAGTGAGTGCCGGGGAGGGGGGGGGTGAGTGCCGTGGAGGGGGGGGACAGTGCCAGGGAGGGCGGGACAGTGCCAGGGAGGGGGGGTGAGTGCCGCGGAGGGGGGGTGAGTGCCGGGGAGGGGGGACAGTGCCGAGGAGGGGGGGGGGGGGACAGTGCTGGGAGGGCCGAAGAGAGCGAGTGCTGGGGGGGGGGGTGAGTGCCAGGGAGGGGAGGACAGTGCCGGGGAGGGGGGTGTGCGAGTGCCGGGGAGGGGGGTGTGCGAGTGCCGGGGAGGGGGGTGGACAGTGCCGGGGAGGGGGGGTGTGCCGGAGAGGGGGGTAAGTGCAAGTGCCGGGGAGTGGGTTTTGGTGCGCTCTCACTGCCTGAATGTCCGCTGCAGCCTGAGCTTCTTCTGGGGACTTTACTTTGCCTCTGCCCTGAACTGATTGCTCCCAAGCGCGGGACAACTTTTCAGGACCCATTTCTCATTATGGGCCTCTTCTGAGGGGTCATAACTGTTGCAAGCACTCTGTCCTGCATCTGTGGCATGGGAAATTATGGTGCGCGTCCATTTAACCATGTTTTCACGGTTCAAATGGGCTCTATTTAAATCGCCGAAAACTGCGTTAAAATGGATCCACAGCCTTCCTGCAAATGCTGTGGGGTGCTCGGTTTTCTTTTGTCGGCACTTGTTAAGTCCTTCGACTGGGTCACCTCGGTTATACCCTATGGCATCTAAAATGGAGGTGTGCATTTCCTCTAGGGTGCCTCCGCCAACGTTCTGTGGGTCGGGGAGGGCTGCTACTACCTATTGGTCTAAGCTCAGAACCGTGAGCTTAACCTGCTCTCTCTCGTCCAGGCCGTACATGGTTGCCTGTTGCTTTACTTTTGCGAAAAATTGGTGGGGGTCTGCGGTGGGGAGAAACGGAGTGATCTTCTCACACGCGTCTCTGAGTTGGGTTACAGTTAAGGGGGTGGTGTAGGTAATATCGGGTGCGCCTTCTGTGGTCGCTTTCCTTTGGGTGGTGACTGGATTCATTGGTGCGGTAACTATCTGATCTGTGGGGGGTTGGGGTGCTTGTCTTTTCTGCTGCGCTGCTGGCGCACATGTTCCTTGAACATAACGCTGCGCTGTCTCGCTTAATTCCTTCCAGTCTGGAGCATTCTCCTCATCTAACTGCGTTCCAAAGGTGCTTTGGAACCCATTTTGCACTGAAAGCAGCGATTGCAGCTCCGTAATCTGCTTCCTGCATTTTGCATGGTCTACTGTATTCTGTCTTTGTTCTGTGGTGGCAGCATGGAGTGCTCTTAAAGCTGCCTTTAGGTCAGAGCATTGCCTCTGCAAAGCCTCTACCTGCTTCTCTGATTCTTCTCTTATCAGGACGGCACGTTGCACGTCCTGATAGGCCTTTTCGTACTGGGTCTGGGAACTGCTGAGATGGGCTAGACAAGACTGATGTGCCCTCTTGGCATCACCCACCTCTCTACCATTCTCTGCCAGCTTCCCTCTAAGTTCCATATTCTCTTTCTCGATGTCCCTGACATCCACTTTACTCATCCGATTTCTCTCTTCTAATTCTGCCCGGAGCGTCTGAACGACCTCCTCTGTGCCTCGCAATTGTGCCAAACAGGACACGATTGCCATCAGCTTGCGTGCTTTACTAAGGGTTTTCTTATGAATTTGAGAGAGGTTCTCCCACCAAGTATGTCCTATACTTCCGGGACCTGTCTCCTCATTCATACAGAACTCTTTCCAAAGGGGCCATCCCTTTCCTTGCAGATACTTGCGGAGTTGCAGCTCCCACACGGGACACTGACCTACTCGGCTACTGCTGGTCGCTGCGAACACGAACCGTTCTGGGTTCATGAGGCGTTCCATTGCCTGCATGGCCATTTTCTCTGACTCACTTAAATTTGGAACAGGGGCTGTTGAGGTTATGTCTCACGAAACGGGTAAGGCTTACGCTATGTCCCGTTCACAAAACTCCCGAAAGTTTGTCGCAACAAAAATGCTTTCAGGTTTTCCTTACAACCCTTTTAGTACGCATGCACTAAACACACTTCCGAATTACGTTTATTCGTTTGAACACCTTGATTACTTGTGATTTCTTTCCTTTTTCTTTACTCAGATTTCTAATTCAAATTTCAGGGTCCTCGACGGAGTGGGGGTACCACTTGTAACCGCGTCCCGGCGGAGTCGCCACTAAATGTTGCACGTTTTACTTGAGTGTATTACGCGTTTATTGGAGTGTATTAACACACCTCCATTTAAAGGCCGTGTGCTTAACACTACTACAGCTCTGTGTATGTAATTCTGCTCGGAGTCGCCAGGTGCCGTATTTAGACACCTCACAAGTATATCAAGGTCAGGTTCAAAGTAATAAAACTGTACACCGATTAGTAAGTTCAAACGATTGATATTTATTATAACCAATATAATAAATACGCATGCATACGCTAAAGACTAATACTTATTTCTACTATTAAACGACTAAATACTTATCTAAGTAGGAACCAGCAAGGTCAGGGGACAAGGCCTTTTGTTCCTTTCTGGACTGCACCTTCTGTTCACTAATAGTCGGCTAGAGTATAAGCAATGCCTGGGTCACGTAGCGAGCGTTGTTTTGGCACTTACTGAACGATGGCTGGTGCTCAACGGCTGGTGATGGAACTGGAGTCAGGATGCGATGTATCAGCAAAGCGATGAAGACAGCAGAGAGTCGGAGCCAAACAACAGAGCCGGAGCAAAACAGAACGGACCATGTGCGGGGTCTACTTTTATAGGTCCCCCCAAAGTCCGTGCCTCTTCGGGGCTGTCTCTACCTGCTGTATATCGATTGGGTCTTCTCCCAATCGATATTTTCCAAACCCCCCAATCTGAGGGTCTCTTCTCGATGGGTGGGGCGGTCTCTAGGGTTCTTTGTGATGGATACTTCTGGTGCCGTTTCGTCTGGGCGTCCACTCAAAGTATCCATTCAAACCCAAATGTTTCTATTGGGTGGGCCCAGACCTGGATCACCTCATTACTATGCAAATCGTTGTTGCCATTTACACCTTTAACTGAGATCCTGCACTTGGCCATAAACTGGTTTTTGTACGTGCAGAATGCTAATTAGCCTTCTGCAAACTGCTTGTCCTTGCTAAGACAGTTTTCTCCCTGCAGCCTTAGCAGTTCTCCATTTTGGTAGCCCAGTGTCCATCTTAGGTGGCTACAACATGTTGCCGTTTCCCCCCCCCTGCAGGCCGGCATGTTTTCTGACCAGCCAGCGATGTTGGCCGCCGTGGCGGCACCGCTATTCTACATGTTGCCCTTGGAGGAGGAGGAGCGTGCCAGAGAGGCAGGGCAGGCTGCCGCAGCGGCGCAGGCTGCCGCAGAGGAGCATGCCACAGAGGGGCAGGCGGCAGCCGCCCAGGCTGGAGGGCCACCTGCCCGACAGGATGAGGAGGAGGAGGAGGAGCAGGGGGAGCACGAAGAGGAGGAGGAGCACGAGGAGAGGGAGGAGGACGTTGACGCCACGACGACGGAGACGCCGGAGGAGGCCCCGTGTGTACCAGCCCCATTCATCGTAGCAGGACCTCACGGACGGCGAATGCAGTAGGAGACTCCGGATGAGCCGGGTAACCTTGGCACACATCTGCCACCTGCTGGCACACCTGGCACCGCGTGGCACTAGGGGAGGACACCCTCTTCCCGTGTCCATTAAGGTACAGTGGCCCTGAACTTTTATGCCACGGGGTCATTCCAGGCGCTGAGTGGGGACCTGTCCGGCATCTCGCAGGCATCGGTGCACCGGTGCATCCGGGCAGTGACAGACGCCCTTTATGCCATTGCGGACGGCTACATCCGGTTCCCTGTGGACCGGGTGAGCCAGGATGCCCGGGCTGTGGGTTTCTTTGCCGTGGCCGGTTTTCCCATGGTCCAGGGGGCGATCGATGGGATACAGGTCGCCATGCAGCCACCTGCTGATAACAGGGCCGTGTTCACCAATAGGAGTCCTGGGCCACACACGCTGCCTTCACGGAACGCCCCAGGCCTCGCATCCTGCTCCCCATGTCTGTCATCGTCGCACCCATTGCCTCCACCGCGGACGCCACCCGTGCGGTTTCGGACTGGGTGGCACGCATGACCGGCACCACTCCCAGCTCCTGAACGCGGGCGCACTCCGCCACCTGCAGCTGCTGCAAGCCAGCCATCATCCTCTTCCTTCGTCCCAGGTTTGGTGGCTGCATCGTGTCTCTGGGTGGGTGTGGTAACTCTAGGAACCCGGGACCAGTCCGGGCAGCAGATGTTCGCTTGCGCCAGGATGCCCTCTGACCTCCTGGCCCCTCTGCTGCTCCTACCTCCACCTGCTGTACCGGTACGGCTGTGTTGTGTGCACCAGTGAGTGTACCAGACGCCTCATCACTAAAGTGCACGAGGTGAGTGCCTCTGCAATGGTGGAGGGTGTTGGAGACAGCAGTGGCGTTGAGTCGTGTGCATCGTCCGACTCAGAGTCCATGGTACTCTGGGCTGGCGCCTCGTCTCCACCTGTCCACTGTGTGTCATTGTCCTGTATTTCGGTGTCCTGGGTAGGGGTGTCCTGGGTAGGGCTGTCCTGGGTAGGGCTGTCCTGGGTAGGGCTGTCCTGGGTAGGGCTGTCCTGGGTAGGGGTGTCCTGGGTAAGGTTGTCCTGGGTAGGGATGTCCTGGGTAAGTGTGTCCTGGCTCGGCTGCGACGGGGGCCTGTGGCTGCTCCCCACGTCGCTGGGTGTCACACGCCTGCGTCGCCGCACCCATACGAGACGGGGGCATCGTCTCCCTGTTGCTCCGGGTCTCCCCCTCTCTCATGGCTGTCCTGGGGCGTCCTGCGGGCGTCGCATGCCACAGGGGCCGGGTCTCTCCCTCTCTCGGGTCCTGCGGGCGGTAGGCACCAGCGGGGACGGGTGCCTCAACGTTTGGTCCTGCAATACACAATACATGCATGGTTAGACTCGCGGACAGTGATCGGGGGATATGGAGGACGGGGAATATGGGGGGGGGGGATATGGGGGAGGGGGGATATGGGGGAGGGGAATATGGGGGATATGGGAGAGGAGGGATACGGGGATATGGGGGATATGGGGGGATATGGGGGACGGGGATATGGGGAGGGGTGATACAGGGAAATAGGGGAGGGGGGATATGGGGAGGGGGATATGTGGGAGGGGGATATGGGAGGGGGGATATGGGGGAGGAGGGATATGGAGGAGGGGGATATGGGGGATATGGGAGAGGGGGGATATGGGGAGGGGGATATGGGGGATATGGGGGAGTGAGGATATGGTGGATATGGGGGAGGGAGGATATGGGGATATGAGGAGGGGGGTATGGGGGAGGGGTAATATGGGGGATATGGGAGGGGGATACAGGGATATGGGGGATATGGGGAGGGGGATATGGGGGACGGGGATATGGGGAGGGGGATATAGGGAAATGGGGGAGGGGGATATGGGAGGGGCGATATGGGGGAGAGATATGGAGGAGGGATATGGGAGAGGGGGATATGCGGAGGGGATATGGGGGAGGACGGATATGGAGGAGTGATATGGGAGAGGGGGATATGCGGAGGGGATATGGGGGAGGGAGGATATGGGGATATGGGGAGGGAGGATACGGGGATATGAGGAGGGGGGTATGGGGGATATGGGGGAGGGGTATATGGGGAGAGGTAATATGGGGGAAATGGGGGATGGAGGATATAGGGGATATGGGGGAGGGGGGATATGGGGGAGGGGGGATATTGGGGATCTGGGGGAGGGGATATGGGGGAGGGGGATATGGGGGAGGGTGGATATGGGGATGGGGACATGGGGGATATGGGGGAGGGGGATATGGGGAGGGGGATATGAGGGAAGGGGATATGGGGAGGGGAGATATGGGAGGGGGGATGTGGGGGAATAGGGACGGGCCGTGGATGGCTCACTTACTGGTGGGCCCCCGACCTTTGCATCAGCAACCTCCCGGTCCTCAGGTCCGCCTGCCAGTTCCAGGGCACTTTCCAGGGCTGTTTAGCACAGGGCTAAATCACTGGCTTTGAAAGCAGACCAAGCAGGCCAGCAGCACGGTTCAATTCCCGTAACAGCCTCCCCGAACAGGCGGCGGAATGTGGCGACTAGGGGCTTTTCACAGTAACTTCATTGAAGTCCTCTCGTGACAATAAGCGATTTTCATTTCATTTCATGGTCGGTGAGTGGTCTCATAAGCTGGCCCCCCCTCCAGTCCTCTCACCCTCCCTGTTGTTGTGCGCGCGCTTCTCCTGGGGGGGTGGGGGGGGAGGGGGTAAAGGGCAACAGTGTTAGACAGGCATGTGAATGCACGCCAGCAATTGCGCACATATTGGCAGAGGTGCGCAGCACATTAGAATTAGGGTTGGGTTAGCGTTAGGGTTGGTTGCACCTGGGGGTGTGCGGCACACCGGGGGCGGGGGGTACTCAAACTAACTGCCCTGACGAGGTCGTTCACCTTCTTGTGGCACTGGATGCCTGTCCTCGGTGTCACAGCCACAGCGCTGACGGCCTCTGCCACCTCCCTCCACAGGCGCCGGCTGAGGCATGGAGCGACCCTGCGGCCATGTCTGGGGTACAGGGCCTCCCTCCTCTCCTGTACTGCGTCCAGGAGCGCCTCGATGTCACGCTCCTGGAACCTCGGGGCTGCGCGACGGGCGGCCATATTAGTGGGTCTTCCGGGGGGGGGGGGGCACGTCATTTGTGCTGTGACGCGGCGCATCCACGGCGGGTAACACCATCGCAAATGCTGCTGCTAGCCCATTCGGGCTCGGAGGCTTCGCAACGTTTGGGGGGGCCCGACGCCGGAGTGATCCGCGCCGTTTTTGGTACCGGTTCCCGGCCATTGCGCCGGTTTTCGGAGAATCCAGCCCCTGTTATCTGAAAAAGGTATTCTTAGTTCTCATTTTTTAATCTCACATGCTGTAATTTGTGAAACTGTTAGACTGTGATACCAGGGACTTTCACCGAACACGGTTAAAGAGCTGAATGAATTTGGTTACTGTGGATAGAAGAGTTGGGTTTTTGATCATTGGCTGGGTCGTTGTACTGGAACCAATTTGCGAGTTTGAACAAGGAGAACCCACCTGTTTACCTCTCTCCAATGTGCACAAGGAGTGAGCTACACTCTGTCTAAAAGTGCCATGTGCAGCTTGCAAGTTATAGTTTAACCAAAATGGCATACGTTATCTGAAAGGTGCCCTTGTGGACTGTACATTGGTAGATTTCACAAATATGCCCTGCAGATGTATGGAAGAATCTGGAGGAAAAGAAAGTGTTGTGGTGACCTTCACCAACATTAGCAATGCCACTTCTCAGGAGGTTCTCTTCTAAGAAGCTACAAATATCAGCAAACAGCTGACAGAAAAGCCTGAGCTTCTCGAGGTACCAGTAATCAGTAATGTCCAGGAACTTTATCTTCTGTCTGTATACACTACATTCCGGTCTCGTCTCCTTCAAAATAGTGCTTCATGCTCATTCTGTCTGTCCTGTGGAGTGACAGGTCTTTAAGGAGAAGCTTTCAGCTACAGCTCTTCAGATTTCAGATTTGTTTTTAGTGTCATGTGTACTGAGGTACAGTGAGAAGTATTGCCTCTGCGTACAATCCAAACAGATCAAAAAAAAACTTTGGACATACATAAATACACAATGTGAATACGTAGACACAGGCATCGGGTGAAGCATACAGGAGTGTAGTACTATTCAGTAGAGAAGATGTGTGAAGAGATCAGATCAGTCCATAAGAGGGTCATTCAGGAGTCTGGCAACAGTGGGGAAGAAGCTGTTTTGAACCTGTTAGTGCAAGTTCTCAGACTTTTGTATCTCCTGCCTGATGGAAGAAGTTGGAAGAGTGAATAACCCGGGTGGGTGGGGTCTCTGATTGTGTTGCCCACTTTCCCCAGGCAGCGTGAGGTGTAGGCAGAGTCAATTGATGGGAGGCGGTTCGCGTGATGGAATGAGCTGTGTTCACGACTCTCTGTAGTTTATTACGGTCTAGGGCTGAGCAGTTGCCATACCAAGCTGTGATGCAGCCAGATAGGATGCTTTTTATGGTGCATCTGTAAAAATTGGTAAGAATCAATGTGGTCATGCCCAATGTCCTTAGTTTCCTGAGGAAGTATAGGCTTTGTTGTGCTTTCTTGGTTGTAGAATCGACGTGGGTGGATCAGGACAGATTTTGGTGATGTGCACATCTCGGAATTTGAAACTGTCAGCAGTCTCCACCTCAGCACCATTGATGCAGAATGGGTGTGTACAATACTTTGCTTCCTGAAGTCAAAGGTCAGCTCTTTAGTCTTGTTGACATTGGAGGTTGTTGTCGTTAGATCACTCCACTAGGTTCTCTATCTTCCTCCTGTACTCTGATTCATCATTGTTTGAGATCTGACCCACTATGGTCATGTCATCAGATGGAGTTGGAGTCAAATATTGCCATTCAGTCATGTGTGTATATGGAGTATAGTCGGGGGTTAAGTACGCAGCCTTATGGGGCCCCGGTATTGAGGACTATTGCGGAGGTGATGTTGTTGTTTCTCCTTACTGATTGTGGCCTATGGCAGGAAGTTGAGGATCCAGTTGCAGAGGGAGGAGCCAAGTCCTAGGTTTTGGAGCTTTGATATGAACTTGACTCTTTGGTCTTCATCAGTGGTAGAGTTGTACTTTTGGCTCAATTGTTGCTGGGAAGGCTGGCAACTAGAAAGTGCAGACCAAAGGCTAAAAAACTCCAAAGTGATAGAAATTACCATCAATGTATTGGAAATCACCTACTAATTAGTGAGAGTGCATTCAAGTTGTTGGAACAAAAACCTTTCACTCAGACAAGGAAGGAATCTTAGTATTTAAAGGATTCCTTGCCCGCCAATTCGGCTTTCTTGTTCTCTTGCCTTGTTCAACCTGGCAACTTCCAGGAAGTATGGAAAACCCATGGACTCGAGAGTTAATAGAACAGAATCCAGGGTTAAACTGCAGTAAATGAGCATTTAACAGATGTAACCTTGGGGGAAACAGAAGGCCTCACTTACTCGTGTGACTGCAAAATTCAACAAATTCCTGCTGGCTACCTGAGACATGGGAAATTACAAAGCAAAACAGAAAATGTTGGAAAAACTCAGCAGATCTGGCAACACCTGTGGAGAGTGAACATTTCCAGTCCGTATGGCTCTTCTTCAGAGCTAAAGAGAGGAAGAAATGTAATGACTGAAGGCGAAGGTGAAAAAACAAACACGTCACGCTTGGGGAGTGTGAAAAGAGATACATTTCCTGTAACTCAGCGACCCATTAGAACTTTTAACTGTTCAAGGAAGAGACATTAAAAAGCAAAGTGCTGAGGGGAGCACGGAGGCGTAGGTGGTTAGCACAGTTGCCTCACGGCACCGAAGTTCCAGGTTTGATCCCGGCTCTGGGTCACTGTCCCTATGGAGTTTGAACATTCTCCCTGTTTTTGCGTGGATTTTTCCCCCACAACCCAAAGATGTGTAGGCTAGGTGGATTGGCCAAGGTAAATTGCCCCTTAATTGGAAAAAATAAATTGGATTCTCTAAGTGCTGGATGTTAAAATAATAGTTATCCCAGCCAAACCCACCCAAAATCCGTTGTAAAGACACAATGGGTAAAGTATAACAGACCAGATTGCAACCACTGTGAAGAGATTACAGGAAATGCTTCAGTAGAGGAAACAGGCTGAAAGCTGGTCTCATTTTCTCTGTCTGTCTCTCTGTCTTTTGGAATAAATGTATTTTCTGGGTTGGAAGACAACTTTGTGGAAATCTAAAGGCCATCAGCCTTGGAGCCATATTTGAAACCGATTTGAGGTTCCAATCGTGTATCCATACTATCACGAAGACTATATCTTTATACCTCCACCTCCATAGCACCACCTGACTCCATCCAAGCAGGAGCTCATCTGCTGCTCAAATCCTCATTTTTACCTTTGTTACCTCTGGAGTTGACTATCCCAATTCATTCCTGGCCAGCCTCTCCATTCTGCCATTCCAAACTCTGCTGCCCATGTCCTTCCTCACAGCAAGCCCCATTTACTCATCAGCCCTGGTGCTTACAGAAATGCGCTGGCATCTGCTCAGAGAATCCATTGATTTTAAAATACTAGTTCTTGTTTTTACATACCTTAATTACTTGGCCACTTCCTTATCTCTATAATCGCTTCCAGCTCCACAACCATCTGAGGCATCTTATTCTGGTCTTTTCAGCATTCTCGATTTTTAATTCCGTCACCAATGGTGGCAATGCCTTCAGCTCTAGCTCTTTATTTCTTGCATTTTAAGATGGTCATTAAAAGCTACTTTGGCCATCCATTAGACCATCTGCCCTTATTTCCTTCTATGCCTCGGAGTGTAATTACGCTTTAGAATTCTCCTATTAAACATTTTGAGATATTGCATGTTAAAAGTGTGATATAAATGTTACTGCACCCAGTTATTAACATTCTCCATGTCATTCTCCTGTGCTACATACATCCCACCTACATGTGGGCTAAACAGTGGGCTAAACAGCTGGCTTGTAATGCACAACAAGGCCAGCAGCGTGGGTTCAATTCCCGTACCAGCCTCCCCGAACAGGCGCCGGAATGTGGCGACTAGGGGCTTTTCACAGTAACTTAATTGAAGCCTACTGGTGACAAGAAGCAATTATTATGTCACAACGCATAAGCAGACATTTTGAAAATGTGTTTGGTAGGGATCTTTGATACAATGTGAATGTAAGGACGGGCCAGGATTGTATAATTCCACTCCAGACTAATAACCCGTTGTCAGTGACAGTCAGGATTCACCTTGAGTATTGGCCTTAGGGCTGAGGTATCGATTTGAGTGTAATTTACCAATGGGTCAACACCCTCGGGTAGGGGGGGAGGGAAGGAAGAATATTAATAGTTCAAAAAGACTCACACATGCTTTCTTGATTACATAGGTCAATTACGTTTCAGATGAAGTGTTATAAAATGGCTCAAAATGAAGGAAAGTACTGATTGGAAACAAAACTCACTTTGAACTCTGTAATTGCCAGGGGAACACAAAGTGGGCATCAAAAAATTATCAGAATAATCTATTCAAGTCAAGTGTGCATTAAGTACAATAAATAAATTCTGTCCATCTGCAACAGAAACCTGAAAGATTAAATTATTTGTTTGTTGGTTTACACTTGGATGAGTATATTTTGCAAATCCAAAAACGTTTCTTCAAACACATATCACCTCGAATAGGTGGGATTCACCGCCGGTGGATGTGGTGAATGGGTTGGCAAACCGACTGGTTTAAAGAAAAGGCTGACCTGCAGTGATTTTTAAAAATTTGCAATTTAGCGTAGCCAATCGACCTAACTTGCATACCTTTGGGTTGTGGGCGTGAAATCCACAAAGAAATGGGGACAATGTGCAAACTCCACACTTACAGTGACCCAGGGCTGGGATTTGGACCCAGGCCTACAGCGCCACGGTCCCAGTGCTATCCACAGCGCCACATGCCGCCCCTGACCTGATAACATGCACGCGGTCAGTGGCAGCCTTAATGAGCAGACAGTGTGACATCTTCCCTGCCATTGGAGGAACTCCCACCCTCAGGAGATAGCAGCCAACCTGATTTGCCAACAGCTCAAGCAGCGCCAGATGTCAGGAGTGGACACTGCTGGGATTGCAATCAGGCTCCAAGAAGAAGACCAAAGGATCAAGGACAGATGTAAGTCATGGTATTTTAGGGCAGGAAGAGAGCAGCACCCTGGGAAGTGGGATCAAAGGATGATGCTTTATAGAGGCCAAACAGGGAGGCACAAAGTGGGGACTACCACCACGGGGAAGGTTTCCTCTGCTGCGCACATGGCAACTCCGAAAGAATTCTCTCCTTCCTTACTGCTTTTTCACCTTAGATAGCGGAAATTCAGACTCCTCACTCTTGTCCACCTGCCTGTAATGCCAAATGCATTACGAAAGAGGCAGTGTAACATTTGGCTCAATTGTCTTGTTAACCAGCTTAATTGCCTGTTTATGATTTTTTTCAAAATGGCGGATGGGCTGTTGGTTTTGTCCACCCACCTTCCATGGGTGGAGGGGGTTTGCAGGAGGATGATGGGCTAGCTACCCATCATATTTTATATGTCGCCGCCACCATAATAATTCCAGCCCCTTTTACCTTAATGTGCAAGATGTGATGATCGATTCAATGGGGAGGCACAGTGGTTTGCCTCACGGCGCTGAGGACCCAGGTTTGATCCTGATCCCGGGTCACTGTATGTGTGGAGTTTGCACATTCTCCCTGTGTCTTCATGCATCTCACCACGACAACCCAAAGATGTGCAGGGCAGGTGGATTGGCCGTGCTAAATTTACCCTTAATTGTAAAAAAAAAAGAATTGGGTACTTTAAATTTTTTTTTTATTTGATTAATACAACGGCAAACAAATTATTTATAAGCCTTCTTTGGACTGCCTTATGAGCTATTATCGCCTATGAAATCCAAACTTATGAACATTTTCAAATGGATACTCTGATTATTCGGATCTGGATAATTGGAGACAAGAATTTTCTTTCTTTAGCATAATTAAAACAAGGGCCCAGATCTAGCAATCAGGATCGGACACCCTGAGGGCGATTCTCCCCCACGTAGCGCATGGCGCACCTCCCGCTATTCACGCAGAATAATGGGACTCTTATACAGGGCTCACACCGGGTGTTGAATGGATCGCGATGCTCCTGACCTGGCAGCACCCAAGGCGATCTGGATCGCACTCTCACTGGGAGTGAAGCCAACTCACATATTTAACTGAGTCTTTAAACTCATTTAAATATGCTCAGCCCATTTGCAGCTCGAATCTCCCGGCTTCTGGGATTCACCAGCCTCATCGCCGCAGCGTGGGGCCGACACAAATCAGTACTGGTTTCCAGTGGGAGCTCAGAGGCCATTGGAGCCCATGGGTATTTGGGGACAGGACAAGCCTGGCAGTGTCAATCTGGCATCCTAGCACTGTCCAGGTTGGCACTGCCCAGGTGTCAGATTGGCACTGCTCAGGTGATTTACTTGCACATTTGATAGGATTATAATAAAGCTAGATTGTGATACTGTACTGTATCAATTGAATGTCCTCGTGAAATCCACCCTCAAGTTTCACACATGCATATTTATGCACAACAAGATGATCTGTAGCTAATATCATAGAATTTACAGTGCAGAAGGAGGCCATTCGGCCCATCGAGTCTGCACCGGACATTGGAAAGAGCACCCTACCCAAGGTCAACACCTCCACCCTATCCCCATAACCCCACCCAACACTAAGGACAATTTTGGACACTAAGGGCAATTTATCATGGCCAATCCACCTAACCTGCACATCTTTGGACTGTGGGAGGAAACCGGAGCACCCGGAGGAAACCCACGCACACACGGGGAGGATGTGCAGACTCCGCACAGACAGTGACCCAAGCTGGAATCGAACCTGGGACCCTGGAGCTGTGAAACAATTATGCTATCCACAATGCTACCGTGCTGCCCCAAATAATATTCTCCATTTCAGCAAGCTTGCAATACCCTGGGTAGAAATATGCAATAAAACTGATAAAATACAATTTGAAAGAGAATAAAATATAATTTGAAAGAGAATCTATGCCTCCTTCTTCGTTCAATTCCCGCCATCCAATTGTATTACGTAGGGTGTAATTTGTAAATATTTAATGGTGTTATTAAGTGCTTACTTCAGAGTTAGTAAATACTGACATTACAAGATTTAGATTTACTAACTTCCACGTTTCAGTGCCCTGGGGTAGTAAATTCTGACTTTGCAGCTCTCTGCTAATTAACATGCTTCATTTCATTATGCACACATGAGAATGGTTGATTGAAGAACACAAGGTCTGCCTCTGAGGTTCAATTTACTGCCGAAAGCAAAACTGTCAAAGGATGTTCGGGAGGAGGTTGACTTATCTCCACTCTTGTAATTTATAAAAACCTGTGGTTGGTGAAGTAGCACACATCTGAGATGTGATTTATCAAAGCCAGGGGGAGATGGTGGTGCAGTGGCTTAATAATCCAGAGGGTGCTCTGGGGGGAACGTGGGTTCAAATCCCTCAGCAGTGGGTGGAATTTAATTCATAAATTTGGAAATTATTAGTTATGAGGTGGTTAAGCTGCCAATTTACTTGAATTGCAGGCAAGAGTGCAGAGTCTGGTTTACCACATTGAGGTGAAAAAGCAGGAAGGAAGGGAAATATCCTTTGCCCAATCTGCAATGGGGCAACCCCCACCCCCTCACCCCACACCCATGATGATTTTCTCCCCATCTGGTCTCCAAAACTCAACAAACTCCTCACCACTGTTGTCCTGCTGGCTGGGGCAGCTCTCATCTGGTTTCATTCTTATCCAAACAGTCAGAGAATCACTTGCAATGACTTATCTTCCTGCCCCCACACCGGTACCCCTGGGATTCCCCCCCCCCCCCCCCCCCCCCCCCACCCCACCCCCCCCATTCCCTCCAAGGATCTATCCTTTTCCCCTCCTATTTCTCATCTACATGTTGCAGCTTGGTGACATTATCCAAAAGTACTATGAGTTTCCACATTTATACTGATGGCACCCAGCTCCACCTCACTGCCACCTCTATCGACTCCCCCACTGGCACTAAAATATCTGGCACTGAGTACTGGATGAGCAGATATTTCCTCCAATTAAATATTTAGAAGTCACGGATTGGTAAAGTAACATAAACACATGACATGGATTGGCAAAGTAACATACACACCTAATAGGGATTGGTAAAATAATATACACACCTGACACGGATTGGTAAAGTAGCATCCACAGGTGACTGGGAATGGCAAAATAGTATAAACACCTAACATGGATTGATAAAGTAGCATCCACAGGTGACTGGGAATGGTAAAAGAATATGCACTCCTGACACAGATTGGTAAAATAACATACATACCTGACTGGGATTGGAACAGTAACATACTTACCTTACAAGGATTGGTAAAGTAATATACGCACCTGACATGCAGTGGTAAAGTAACATACACACCTGACACGCATTGGTAAAGTAGCATACACACCTGATTGGGATTGGAACACTAACATACACACCTTACATGGATTGGTAAAGTCACATACAGATGTGACAAGGATTGGTGAAGCTCCATTTACACCTGACACGGATTGGAAAAGTAACATAAATGCAAGACGGATTGGTAAAGCAACAGACACACATGACAGGGATTGGTAAAGTAGCATACACAAGTGGTAGGGATTGGTAAAGTAACATACACACTTGATAGGGATTTGTATTAAGTAACATACACACTTGACTCGGATTGGTAAAGTAAAAGACACACCTGACACGGATTGGAAAAGTAACATCCACATGTGACTAGGAATGGTAAAATAGTATACACACCTTTTACGGATTGGTAAAACAACATGCACACCAGACGGGGATTGGTAAATAACATAAACACAGAACGCAGATTGGTAAAGTAACAGACACACCTGACACAGATTGGTAAAATAACATAAACACCTGACTGGGATTGGAACAGTAAAATAAACACATGACATGGTTTGGTAAAGTAACATGCAGACGTGACACAGATTGGTAAAGTAACAAACACACCTGACTGGGATTGGTACAGTAACAGACACACCTGACACAGATTGGTAAAATAACATAAACACCTGACTGGGATTGGAACAGTAACATAAAAACATGACACGGATTGGTAAAGTAACATACAGGCATGGCAGAAAATACCACGGCCAGCAGGCGGACGAGATAGCAGACCCACGAGGCGAAGGAGCCCCAACCACCCAGGAGACAGGGCAGCCAACAAACTGAGCATCAGCCTTCCCCCCACCACCTGGAGATAGATGGAAGAGTTTCCTGATGAAGGAGCTGACCTCCATGAAGGAGGCGATCAGGATAGAGATCCAGGTGTTGGTCAAGGTGACGCTAGCGGAGGCGATGGCCACCATGCAGAAGGCAATCGACGTGCTGGAGAAGAAAGTGCCGACCCAGGAGAGGACGATTCTCGTGGTTTAGCACACGGCTAAATCGCTGGCTTTGAAAGCAGACCAAGGCAGGCCTCAGCATGGTTCAATTCCCATACCAGCCTTCCCGAACAGGCGCTGGAATGCGGCGACTAGGGGCTTTTCACAGTAACTTCATTTGAAGCCTACTTGTGACAATAAGCGATTTTCATTTCATTTCATTTTCACCTGGAAAAGGCTTCTACAGACCAGATCGATAGAATCATCGCCCTGGAGACAGAGGTTAAAAACATTGGTGGCGGCCCAGAGGAACCTAAGGGGGAAAGTTGAGGACCAGGTGAACAGGTCCCAGCGACAAAAAATCAGGATCGTGGGTCTGCCCGAAGGCATTGAGGGCAAAGACCCGACAGACTGCGTCGTCCAAATCCTAGGTAACTTAGGCAGGAGAGACAGCTTCCCCAAACCCCTAGACTCTATAGAGCGCACAGATCACATCAACCGAAGTCCAAGGCCAGGACCGTGAGACGATCTTGTGGTGGTCACGGAAAACAAAAGCAATCACCTGGAAGGGGCATAGAATCAGAATTTACCAGGACATTGGGGCAGAACTAGCAAAACACAGGACCGAGTTTAATCAGGCAAAATCGGCCTTGTACAAGAACGGGGTATGTTTCGGTATGCTGTTCCTGGCCAGACACTGAGTCACACACCAAAAGAAGGAGCATTAGTTCAACTCCCCAGAGGAAGCAAAAGAGTTTGTCAGAATTAATAGCCTGGATAAGGGGCAGGCATGGCAACGATGAGAGCTCTACAGGGAAAGATTCTGAAAGAGCAAAAAATTCATTGGACTCATTGGACAGTGAGCATGTTTGCACGGGACTGTGCTGCCTCTTTCCGATTACAAAGGGAAGACTGGGCCTTCGAAAGGAGCGGGGACTGCAGAAAGAAGGTGAGGGTTTAAAAAGGGAGAATCGGCAGTTGGTGGGCATAAGGAAGGGGCTAGATCAGCCAAAGGATGAGGGCCATCACACTAGCAGAAATAGCTAGCACAAGAAGACAGAAGCCAAGGGGGGCCATGGTGCCTGGTCATGGGGGGGGCACATGGATGGGGCAGGGGTAAACACGGCTGGGGGGAGGTGAGGAAGGTGGAAAATGGTGGGGGGGGGAAACGGAGTGGGAGATGGCAGGGGGAGAGGGACACAATAGGACCAGAGAAGGAAAAATGACCTGGGTATCGTACAGACCCCTGCAAAGGATGAACAGGCTGAGGAAACAAGACGGTGTCACAAGCAGCTACTTTGGTGGGTCCCTGGATAAACGGAAACCCCGGAGTGCAAGGGCTCACCCACCTGGCGTACGCATAGTTGGTGGTCATGTTGGGTGCCTCCTGGACAAAGGGAAACCCTGGAGTGCAGGGGCCCGACCTCATGGTGAGAATGGTGACCGCATTTTGTACGGCCCCCTAACAAAGGGAAACCCCGGAGTGCAGGGGTGTGTCCACCAGGTAAGTATGTTTGATCCCGCAGGAGCAAGGGGACAAAAACTCCCACATGAATTATCACATGAAATGTCAGGGGAATTAACGACCCAGTGAAAATATTCAGAGTCTTCGCCGATCTGAGAAGCCTGAAAGCTGACCTAGTCTTCCTATAGGAAACACACCTGAAGAAGGCCCGACTGCGGGTAAGAAAGGGCTAAGTGAGACAGATGCATTACTTGTATTATGGGGAGAGGGCTAGGGGAGTTGCCATATTGATTAATAAAAGTGTTATGGGAGCGGCGTTTTCAGAACCCCAAATGTATCATGGAGTTCAACCAACCTCTCCCTTTAATGTATTGTTGCTTTTGAAACACACGGCTTGGTCTCCAGGTGTGGCATTACAATTATGGACACGTGGGTTTTTAAGCACAAAACAATGTTTATTCCATGAATTCAAATTAACCTTTTAAAATAAACATTGAATCTCTTAACACCCCTTACTTCAAAGATAACCCCGAAAATAATACAACACTAAATAATGCCTCAAAATGTTCCTTCAAACCCCCAAAAGACTTCACCTTTAACAACAGACGTGAGGTTACATTCAATATACTTATAGCCTTTGGAATTTCAGACATCAACAGACTAGTTCTGTGTTTTCTTCTTGCAGCTTTTTGCAAAGCACACAAACATTCCCAGATTTCTCCTCAAACCGGCTTTCTCCTTTCAAACAGCTCACAGCAAACCAGCCAGGCACTTTTCAGCTTCTATCTCTCAAACTGAAACTAAAAACTGCAAAATGGCTGAGCTAAAAACCCAGCTCCACCCACACTCTGACATCACTTCAGTAATATGAGCTGCTCCATTTCTTAAAGGTACATTGCTTAAACATCTATTTCTTAAAGGTACATTGCTTAAACATTCATTTCTTAAAGGTACTCTCACATGACACCTCCCTCCAAGAAAAAAAATAAACCATCAACTTCAAGATGGTTTAATTTTTCATTTTGCACCATCTACTAAGAAATGTACACAGTAAATATACATTTTTGTTTTTAAGAAAAAAACAACACACGCAAACAGATATAATAATATAGTCCACCTTTCCCGTTCTTCTTCCTCCAACCAAAATCCTTCTCGATTGACAGTCTCTTTGAACAAGAAAGTCAATGCACGATCCATCCATTCCTCTACACCTCGGCAATTCTCTTTAAAGTTAGATACTTCAGTTCAATCTGATCACAGAGTTCCTTGCAATTCTCCAATACAGGAGCATCAGTTATCACAGCTTTCAGGCAGTCACATGCCTGTTGAAAGTCCGCTGTCCATTGAAATTTTTGACGTTTCTTTAGCAAGTCCATCAGTGGAGTAATCACACCACAAAACTTTTGCACAAAGGTTCGATCAAATCCACTCATGCTAAGAAATCACATTATTTCCCTTCGTCTTGAGGGTATCGGAAAGTCCTCAAGGAAAGTGATTCGGGCTTCTCCAAATTCACTTTCGGCTAGGTTCATCACCAAACCCGCCTCCTGAATCGATCGAAGAACTCCATACGACGTTTTAAATGTTCTTTCCACGTCTGGAAGTTGGAAATAAAAGCAGATTGTCCCACTTTCTCAATGCAATTCTTCAAACGTGGGCTAGGGTAAGAGTCCATTCTTGTAACTGCATTCACCTTTCGATAGTGCACTCACAACCGTTAGGTACCGTCTGGTTTAGGTACCATCACTATAGGTGAGCTCCATTGGCTGCAACCCACTTCAATTATGCCATTTTTCAGCATACTCTCAATCTCTCTGTTAACCTGTGCCAATTTTAAAGGGTTAAATCTATATGGAAGTTGTTTGATAGGAAGAGCATTTCCCACATCTACATCATGCAAAGCCATTTTAGTACTTCCCAATTTATCTCTACAAACTTTCCCATGAGATATCAATAACTCTTTCAGGTCAGTTTGTTTTTCCTCTGGAAGGTAACTTAACAATTCACCCCAATTTTTAAGAACATCCTCATTTTCCAATTTAATTTGATGTATGTCAAATTCACAGTCATCTGGATTTGGTTCGTCACTTTGAGTTAGAATCATTAAAACTTCCTTTTTCTCTCCTTCCCTTTCAAAGTACCTTTTAAGCATATTCACATGACACACTCGGTGAGTCTTCCTTCTATCTGGTGTTTTTACCACATAATTCACCTCACTTAATTTCCTTTCAATCTGATACGGTCCACAAAACCTAGCTTTTAAAGGCTCACCTACCACTGGTAATAGCACTAAAACTTTATCCCCACTGACAAAACTACGAACTTTGGATTTCTTGTCCGCTACCCGTTTCATCACATTTTGCGCAACTTTCAAATGTTGTCTAACCAATTCACCTGCAATTCACCTGTTTAATCGTTCCCTAAAATTTGACATGTAATCCAATAGCGTAATTTCCGATTTCTCACCCACCAATTTTTCTTTAATTAATTTAAGTGGTCCTCTTACCTCATGGCCAGAAATTAGTTCAAAAGCACCAGGAAAGCAGTGTACCAACTCCGCCCAACATGGAGGACCTTCTATGAACATGGGGAAAAGGCTGGCTGCACACTGGCTCACAGCTGAGAAAGCAGGCAGCCGCGAGGGAAATACCGGAGGTAAAGGATAGCGGAGGCAGACCTGTAATCGAACAAAAAGGGATAAACCAAACATTTGAGACATTCTACCGCGGTCTGTACTCCTCTGAACCCCCCCCCGACCGGGGTGCGGGGGTGCACAGGTTCCTCGATGGAGTGGACATGCTAGCTGTGGGGACGGTAGGTGGGGGGAGCTGGAAGCACAGTAGGACTGGAAGAGATCATGGAGAGCATCAGCTCCATCCAGCAGGGAAGGTGCTATAAGATGTCCAGCGCTGGCCCCACACCTATGGGGCATGTTCACAGACTCAATGCCGAGGGGCACCCTGCCTGCTTTGCTAACACAGGCTACGATATCGCTGATACCCAAGGGAGACAAGGACCTGACGGAATGTGGATCATCTAGACCCATTTCACTGCTGAATGTAGACGCAAATATACTCACAAACAATAATAATCTAATCTTCATTATTGTCACAAGTAGGTTTACATTACACTGCAATGAAGTTACTGTGAGAATGCCCTAGTGCTAACCACTGTGCTACCATGCTGCCATGCCGCCTTGTGCCTCTGTGTAGCCGGAAGTATTTGGATCTCGTACTATTGGTCTGAACGCTCTCCCTGGGAGCATTGGACAAGAGTTTCACCCATGAGGTGAATCCTGTCCCTAGCCCAAACCACTCCAGCACTTCAGTGAGGTACTTCCATTCAACTCGGTTGAAGGCCTTTTCTGGTCGACTGTCCTAGCCCAGAGACTGGAGACTGCGTACCAGAGGTGGTCTCAAAGGACCAGACGGGCTTTGTTAAGGGTAGACAGCTAAATGCAAACATCAGGCGGCTATTGAATGTAATAATGATCCATTCCCCAGAGGTGATCATCTCCCTTGACCCAGAAAATACCTCTGATCGAGTCGAATGGAAGTACCTCATCGAGGTGCTGGTGCAGTTTGGGAGAGGGATACGATTCACCTCATGAGTGAAACTCCTGTACAATAATAATCGATTATTGTCACAATAGGCTTCAATTAAGTTACTGTGAAAAGCCCCTAGTCGCCACATTCTGGTGCCTGTTCGGGGTGGCCGGTATGGGATTTGAACCCGCGCTGCTGGCATTGTTCTGCGTTACAAGCTAGCTGTTTAGCCCACTGTGCTAAACCATCCCCCAAGGCAAGCATTTGGACCAACACCACCAGCTCTGAATACTTCCAGGTACACAGAGGCACAAGGCATTGTCCCCACTCTTGTTCGCCCTGGCAATCGAACCACTGGCGATTGCTCTGTGAGATGCAAAAAGCTAGAAGGGTATATAAAGAGTGGCAGACAGCACAGACTCTCACTCTATGCGAATGACCTGCTTCTCTACATCTTGGACCCACAGAATGGTCTGAAAGCAATCATGCAACTTCTGAGAGAGTTTGGAGCCTTCTCGGGCCACAAACTCAATCTGGGCAAGGCCGAGGCATTCCCAGTGAATCAAAAGGGAGAGGGACAGAGCTGGAGGGATTACTATTCAAACTAGCCCAAAACAAATTCTGCTACCTAGGGATCCAGATAGCCCATGACTAAACACAGATCCACAAGTGGAACCTGTCCAGTTTGGCGGAAGAAGTAAAAAAGGACCGACAGAGATGGGATGTATTCCCGCTTTCCCTGGCAGGGAGAGTCGAAACAAGCAAAATGAATGTAATGCCGAGGTGCCTCTTCCTGTTGAGACCCATACCGATCTTCATTCCCAAGGCCTATTTCCACAAAGTAGACAAAATTATTATGTTGTTTGTGTGTGTGTGTGTGTGGGGGGGTGGGGGGAGGGTTATATCCAGAGGATCCCTCAGTCAGCGCTGCAATGGAGGAAAGACATGGGCGGTCTAGCATCACCGAACCTACCATACTATTATTGGACAGCCACAATCAAAAGGATGTGGGGGTGGATACGAGAGCCAACCACAGAATGGTTGAGGCTGAAGGAGGTCCTCCTGCCATGGAACGAACCTCTGAGCACTCGCCATGGGAACGCTCCCATCCATCCCCATCAAAGCACACATCCAGGCCAGTGGTGATAGCTACATTGAAGATGTGGAATAAAATGAGGCAACATTTCGGCCTAATCGAGATGTCCTCCATGGCCCACTTCTGAAGCAACCACAAATTCCCACCTCCATGCTCAATGCTACCTTTAAAAAGTGGAGACAGGATGGGAGGACGTTAGCAATTAGGGCCTATACATAGGGGACAGACTCGCAACCTTATAAGAACTGACATGGACCTGGACCTATCGACAGGACAGGAGCTGAGGCACTTCCAAACCAAACACTTTCTTGTTAAGGAGATGACAAGGTACCCCAGGGCCCTGAGAGACACTCTCCTGGAGGAGATAATCGACACAGACAATAAGGCGATGAGGGGGCACTGTGGGAACATATACAGGCAATTACTAGACAGGGTAAGACTATCACTGGACAAAACTAGATGGAAATGGGAGGACGAACTGGGGGTGGACGTGGGTTGGTGACTCTAGAGTGAAGCACTGAGCAGGGCCAGCTCCACCTCCTCCTGCGCTAGTCCAAGCCTCATGCAGTTTAAAGTGGTGCACAGAGCTCACCTGACTAGAAACCGAATGAACAGATTCTTCCCAGAGGTGGAGGACAAATGTGAACAGTGTCAGGGAGGCCCGGCCAACAACGCTCACATGTTCTGGGCCTGCCCCAGATTTGTTGGGTTCTGGACAGTCTTCTTTGAGGTGATGTACAAGGTTGTGGGGGTGAGGGTGGAGCTGTGCCTGAGGGTGGCAGTCTTCAGGGTATCGGACAAGCCAGTCCATATGGGGAAGAGGGCTGATGGCCTGGCTTTTGCATCGCTAATCGCACGCCGGAGAATGCTCTCAGCTGGCGATCAGCAGCACCACCCACAGCAGCAGACTGGCTGGCAGGCCTGGTGGAATTTCTCCTCCTGGAGAAGATCAAGTACACCATCCGAGGGTCGGACGAGGGCTTCCTCAAAGCATGGGGGGCATTGATCAGCTTGTTCCAAGACCTATTCAAGGCGACAGCAACAAGGAAGGGGGGGGCAGGGAAAGAGAGAGAGAAAGATAAGGGACAACATGCATAAGAGACAGGAGCAGAGGGGGAGAGGGGCGGGGAGAAATCCCAAAGACGGCACAAAATGAAGCACGGAGGCAAAGGGGAGGAGGGAAAAGTTCGTTGGGACACCCCCCCACACCCCCCCAACCCCCCCCCCCCCCCTCCCCAACCCTCCTCCACCCCCCCACCCTTCCCAACACCAAACAACAAAAAATAAAAAAGGGAAAAAACGGAGGATGCTGGATGCTTCAAACAGAGGAAGGGGAGGGGGCAGGAGTAAGGGGAGTTGGGGGACAACTTGTAAAAAGCATTGTACATTAGACACAAACTAGCTTGTAAATATCAGACACACTGGAACTGCGACTCTGTAAATACCATGAAAGTGGAATCGCAGGTGGACGGGATGGTGAAGAATGCATTCAGCATGCTGGGTTTCATTGGTCAGAATATTGAACACAGGAGTTAGGACATCTTGCTGAAGTTGTACAAGACCACACTTGGAATACTGTGTACAGTTTTGGTCACCCTATTATGGAAAGGATATTATTAAACTAGAAACAATGCAGAAAAGATTTACTAGGATGCCATCGGGACTTGATGGTTTGGGTTATAAGGAGAGGCTGAATCGATTACAACTTTTTTCCTTGAGCGTAGGATGCTTAGGATGATCTTATACAGGTCTATAAAATAATGAGAGGCATAGATACGGTAGATCGTCAACATCTTTTCCCAAAGGTAGAGGAGTCTAAAACTAGAGGGCATAGGTTTAAAGTAAGAGGGGAGAGATCAAAAGGGTCCAGAGGAGCAATTGTGTTACACAGAGGGTGGTGAGTGTAGTGATATTCAGATATCAATATTCATGATCAATGTATCTCAATGTAGTACAGTCACTTCAACACTAAATGGCTCACAGTCAGAAACTATAACAACTGGATTCCCGCCTTTTTTAAGTTAGATGATGACACGATGATGTGATTCAGAACAGTGAACAAGCAAGACATAGAACAGCTAGAGTGAGAGAAGTTAGAACTAGTTTGTTATAATAGTTAAATAGTTATCTGTATTATACTTTAATTCTTTATTGTTAGTTTAGTATTGAGTAAAAGGACTCACAGTTTATTATTTTATTACTCATTAAATAGTTCATCTTTCAACAAGATGACTATTGGTCATTTTATCATCCTGGTGGATTCAAGAGTAATATATAAATTTTAGATAAGTCATTATTTAAAATATAACAGTGAGTGTCTGGAATGAGCTGCCAGAGGCAGTAGTAGAGGCGAGTACAATGTTATCTTTTAAAAAGCATTTAGATAGTTCTAACCGGGAAAGCTGGGTATCGAAGGTAATGGGCCAAATGCGGGCAATTGGGATTAGCTTGGTGGTAAAAACTGGGCAGCACAGACATTTTGGGTTGAAGGACCTGTTTTCATGCTGTAAACCCCTATGACTATGATTCTATGTGCCTCACATCAAACTGTTATACTGTTAAAGCTGAAAATGCCAATTAAAATATTTTTTAAAAATCAAAAAAAATTCGACACCAAACCACCTGAGAGAAATGTCAAGGTGGATGATGAAACACTTGGGCACAGGGGTAGGTTTTTGGGGGTCTTCTGAAGGAGAAGTGTCGAGTGCTTCAGGGAGGTAATTTTAGGGCCTGTGCAGCTGAATGTACAATCACCAATAATGGTGTGAAGTATATTGGAGATTTTAAAGGGGCCAGTACTGGAGGAAATCCAAACTCTCAGATGGCTATAGATGACCTCTTCCGTCAGTAGACATTGCAATACTGCCACATCCAAATGAACAGGTTGCATGCACCATATCATTTACAGAATACATGTATAAAAAGTTAGCTGAGTTAGAACATAGAACATACAGTGCAGAAGGAGGCCATTCGGCCCATCGAGTCTACACCGATCCACTTAAGCCCTCACTTCCACCCTATCCCCGTAATCCAGTAACCCCTCCTAACCGTTTTGGTCACTAAGGGCAATTTATCATGGCCAATCCACCTAACCTGCACGTCTTTGGACTGTGGGAGGAAACCGGAGCACCCGGGGGAAACCCACGCAGACACGGGGAGAATGTGTAGACTCCGCACAGACAGTGACCCAGCAGGGAATCGAACCTGGGACCCTGGCGCTGTAAAGCCACATTGCTATCTACTTGTGCTACCGTGCTGTCCACAGAAAGTACATGTTTTGTGCGACGGGATTTATAAATCTATATGTTAGATCATTATTTGATATGGAATGAAATAGCTGTGCACCCAGTAGCCCATATTGAACATGTTATTAGCTATATTATCTGTTAATTAAAGGCTGACTTGTATTGACGACCATACTTCGAAAGAACTATTTATGTTTCTTTATGGAAGATCTGGGAACTGTGCTTCAAATTGCAGTTATGAGATGGAAGACTTGCAGCTACTTTTGTCTCAGTCTAACAGTATTCGGGAATTCAGACATGATGGAAAGACAATTTAGAACAAATATTTCAGGTGAATTATTTCTTCACTTAAATCTGTGCCTCTGATCAAACCCCAGACGCATTGCAGCAAGGCTGACTGTCCTCGGACTGCTATCTTTATACCGCACAACTTGGCATGCTCCACTCCTCTTTTTCCCACACCACCTACAGTGCGTAAGTGTGTTGGGCCATGTTGGCGGTGGTACTGTTGTAGTATTGTCTCTGGATTGGTAATCCAGTGATCCAGGGTAATGCACTGGGGAGTCAGGTTTGAATCTCACCTTGGCAGATTGTGAAATTTGAATTCAATAAAAATCTGCGATCAAAACTCCAATGATGAGCATGAAACCATTGCCAAAAGTGAGAAAAATCCATTTGGGGAGGAAATCTGCCAACCTTATTCGGTCTGGCCTACATGTGACTCCAGATCCACAGCAATGCCCTAGAAAGCCATTTAGTTCAAGCCCAATTAGGCATGGGAAATAAAAGTGAGCCCTGCCAGCAATGCCCACAACCCATTAAATAATTGTAAAATTCTATTCTCCTTTGGCTGGCGGTTGTCAAGGACACTTAGGTGAGTGGGCCAAAATTTGGAGGATGGAGTTGAAGATGGATAGGTGTGACGTTATTCAGTAATGGGTTGAAGGGTTATGTAGAACAGGCAGGAAAGTGGATTTGAGGCCAAGAGATCAACCTGATCCTATTGAATCGAGGGGTTGAATTGTCTATTCCTGTTCCTAGTTCTGTTCTTACATAAATTAACACTGCTCAGATTGCAGAGGTTGAAGGTTTATTTGGAGGATTGAGGGCAGCACGGTAGCACAGTGGGTAGCACTGATGTTTCACAGCTCCAGGGTCCTAGGTTTGATTCCCGGTTTGGGTCACTGTCTGTAAGGAGCCTGCACGTTCTCCCCGTGGCTGTGTGGGTTTCCTCTGGGAGCTCTGGTTTCCTCCCACAAGTCCTGAAAGATATGCTGTTAGGTAATTTGGACATTTTGAATTCTCCCTCTGTGCACCCGAACAGGTGCCGGAATGTGGCGACTAAGGGCTTTTCACAGTAACGTCATTGCAGTGTTAATGAAAGCCTACTTGTGACAATAAAGATTATTAAAAAAGCCTGTTTCCTTAACTGGAATGCAATTGTCCCAAAATTGACCTTTGGTTTTCCTCGTCTGACATGATTGTCAAATTCTTATTAGCCTGACTTACCAGCTGCTATTGTTTGTGGAAAGCAGCATATTCAAGCAAATGAATTAAAATTAGTAAGAAAACTTGAAACTTAGCAATTCTATTTTACAGAAGTTGCCTGGAATCAGGGCTGGCTCAAGGCACCGGCAACTCGGGCAGTTGCCCGGGGCGCCATGTGCCGGGGGGCGCCAGAGACTCGGGTCCCGCGCATGCGCAGTTGGGCCGGTGCCAACCAGCGCATGCGCGGTGGCCGCCCTCCCCCAAGGCGCCCCCGCTCGGTCCGCCCCCCCCGGTCCGCCCCGCTCGGTCCGCCCCCCTGCTCAGTCCGCTCCCCCCCGCCCCCCCCCCTCGGGTCCGCCCCCCCCTCGGGTCCGCCCTCCCCCGCCCCCCCCTCGGGTCCGCCCTCCCCCGCCCCCCCCCTCGGGTCCGCCCTCCCCTCGGGTCCGCCCCCCCGCCCCCCCCCTCGGGTCCGCCCCCCCCACCCCCCCCCTCGGGTCTGCCCCCCCCTCGGGTCCACCCCCGCCCCTCGGCCCCGCCCCTCCCGCCCCTCCCCCCCCCGCCCCTCGGCCCGCCCCCCCGCCCCTCGGCCCCCCCCCCCCAAGGGCGCCGAAGTTTAGCTTGCCCGGGGCGCCAGCAACCCTAGGGCCGGCGCTGCCTGGAATCTCAGCCTTTTAAGGCATGCTGACCAGTTAAAGCACAGAAACATCTTGAGATATCCATGCTGTTTTTCACAGAGATGGGAACACAAGACTTTTTGGACTAGATTGTCCCAGACTCTTGAATGCAACGTTGGAAGAGGGTGCTGCATGGAAAATGGCAGGGAGGCGCATTAGATTAGCTTGTCAATATTCCCGTTTCCGGGTCTTTCCTGGGAACCGGGATAACTGTCCCCTTAATGGAGGCTGGCAGCCAATTAGTCCAGTTAAGTCCACACTAGTATTTTACCGCTGTTGGAATGGCTCCCCAATGTGTAGAAGGTTGCCAGCCCATTGAGACAACCTCCTGCAAGCAGTAGTTGTGAGTGGCATCAGAGCTAAAAGTTCAATTTCCCAGTGACAGGACCACTGGAATGAAACGTTGCAACTGTGTTAGTGAATAGGCCTGTGGACGGATTTTCCAACTGGCTTCAGGAGTCTTCAGTGTAGCCCATTTGTGTTGGCCAGTGAGCGCTTCTCAAAGTTGTCATATTCATCTGAGATGTCCCATCACCGAGTTTGGCCACAATTCTACAATAAACGTCATTCACAAAAACCTTTCCGTTGACATCTTTGCCCAACAACACATTGTATTATATAAACGGAATGAACTATTCACATTTGTACATTCCCTTATGCCTGTCTGCCCTTTGCCTGTTCTAGTGTGCCTATGCAATGCTACCGTAGATGCAGCATGGCGGATTGAAAGCTGCTGATTATCATTTGGGGAGTCTGTAGATGGCCTTGCAGGATAGCCTTGGGTCTTTGAAGGCGTGGCCTCAGACTGCAGCACCTTGAAATGGGAGATAGCAGTCTGATCTGGCAGACTGAGAGACCTTAACAAGAGGGTACTGTGGGTTGGGAGTGGGGGAAGAATAAATATTGTTGTACTCCTCGCCTGTTCAACTGTTCCTTTCACCTGCCTCCAGTATTCTCCCTCCACCTGTCCACAACATCTTTGTCAATCTCCAACTATCGCTGGCCCTCTCTCTAGTCCCACTGTTCCACGCCTCCCTCACCCTCCCAACAATATAAATCCCATCATATTTCCGCTCTCTCTAGCTTTGACTAAGAGTCATCCAGACTCAAAATGTTAAATCCGTTCTCTCTTCACAGATGTCTGTCAGACCTGCTGAGATTCAACTGCATTTCTGTTTTTGTTACTGCCTTAACAACTTGAAATGAAATGAAAATCGCTTATTGTCACGAGTAGGCTTCAATGAAGTTACTCTCAAAAGCCCCTAGTCGCCACATTCCGGTGCCTATTCGGGGAGGCTGGTACGGGAATTGAACCATGCTGCTGGCCTGCCTTGGTCTGCTTTAAAAGCCAGCGATTTAGCCCAGTGTGCTAAACCAGCCCCTACTTTGCTATTGTACCAAGCATCTTAGTGTACACATCCATCTGTATACAAGGCCAAGGGACGAAATCATGAGCCTGGTTGTTCTCCTTTCTCTGGGCCCCTTTTTCCTACAACCACCCTCACCCCCAACCTCACTTTGACCCTCCCCCTCAATCTTACATGATATTTTCCCCTATCAAGATTCACCAATCAATTCACCAAACAATCAGAAAGGTGCGAGTAAAATGATGATGGCCATCATTGACAGCTAGTTACAAATGTCATCTGATATATAAGCAGCATGGGTCATTTAGATTAACAACAGCAATGATATAATGCAGTGTTAACTTATTTGTGTGGGCCCTTAGGTAATCCCACTGCGACTATTAAACAAAACTGAGAATACAAATTTTACATTGACAGAATTGCGCAATACTGTAAGTTTGACTGACAAATATCCCAATACTGTACAGATGATATCACAGGTTTTGGTGACTGCCTCAGCCTTCATTAACATGTTCTGCATATTGCACCATCTGGACACTGTGACCCTCTATTGTTCCGCCTCTCCTGGCCACCCATACGTCAAATGGTTCTAAAATTTCAGGGATTTCCCTTACCAATTTTCAAGCGAGAACACTCTCCCGATAGTTGCTACGCTACTGTTGACCTTTGGGAAGTTTTGATTCAGACCAATGAAGCTGCCCTCAGGCCACAACCAGCAGCTTGTGAAACTGATAATGACAGAACGGTTTTAAGAGGATCAAAGCTCGCTGGTTCCAATTTTTCAAAGTCAGTCTGCAGCTCTGGCTGCTCAGTCAGGACAATGAAAAACTCTGTTTAAAACACGGAGCTCAAGCAACCCCTAAATCCAGGTACCCCCACCACCTCAGCCCAGCACCCCCCACAACCTCAGGCCCTGGGGTTTGGCACCACCTGCATCCCCCTCCCCAGAGTCCTGTCTTAGTATGCTATGACATCAACGTCCTTGACTGAGTCCCTCGCAGCAGAATGGATCTGAAGCTGTGCCCTGTGGAGAGCTGGGAAGTAGGTTATCCTGGCAAATCTGGAAACACTTCTTCAGATCAGATCTCAGCCAAGAACATTTGCAATTTTATCAAGCTATGAACCACGTGGGCTACATTTAAGTTGGAGCAGACAGTTGAATTGCACCTCCATTACCATCTTGCAATAGCAAGTTGCGAGCTTGTCTTTACCCGTATTGGGCTAACTTCATCATTATGCATTGCAGTCAAGGTCGAGCAAGGTTATTTGCTGCACTCCACTTCCAATCACAGTGACATGCAATCAGTAAATCTAGGTTTATCTTTTTTAACAAAGGAAGTGAAGTAGCTAATGAATTGTATAATCTCGACTAAAACAATACCTGCAACCACAGAGCCAGTCCGGTGCTTAACTTGTGCTCACTTCTTTGCCATAGGTTCTTTCAAGATAATAGCAAAGATCAGCTGGTTTGCAGTTAACTGCAGCATCATCTCAGTCTCTGCCTTGCTTTTATAACTTGACAAATGCATGGTGCTGGGATTCTGTGACAATAGAAGTGGCTGATAACAGGTTTTTGAAATATATAGAATCCCAAGAGTGCATTGTGATGTTATCTAAACCCATGTGGCTACTTTTGAAAGAACAAAATGATAGGAAAATTTAATGTGCCGTTGGTTAAAATAGTAGTAAAACTTTTGAGTGTGTTTTATGGTAGTGTGCCTCTGTACTTTCCTCCTGTGTAGTTTACTGGTGCCATGTGGATGAGATGTTTCACTTCAAGGACAACATGCTCGGACTCCCAGAGAGATCTGCCTAAGATCTGTTTGCCTTTCGGTTTTGTTCCGGTACTCAAAAGTCTAGTCTGTCGCTTCTCCGAAGGCAGATGCAGGCAAGTAACCAGCATGGGCTTGAAAACCATTTGTTCATGTTGTGCTTTTGCTAACATACTTATGCTGTATTCTGCTCCCAGAATGTTGTCCCACAATAATTGCATTGATGCAAAAAGGTTGGTATATAAAAGCATGATGCTGTGGGAGCAAGGTGTCCAGTAGTATGTGGGAAACCGGGAATCGGCGCAGCATGTCTGTCAGTGGTTTTTAACTGCATTACCATATCATATTCCCGAATAACTAGTTACAGTGGTCTTGATGATAACTCACAATATCCTGATTTTAAATGCAGTAGTTAAAGGCATCCTCCAAACATACAATTTGAAGGAGTTTGGAGCCAAGAGAATTAGGTGCAAGAATGAAGTCATGACGAACATAGGCTGGTCCGCTGTTCAGTGCAGCATACCTGAATACACTGCTGGGAGCTGTGAGGACCTGGAAAGATATGCTGTTCCCTAGCAATCGTAGGAAGGAAGGCAGAAAATGCTGGACAATCTCAGCAGGTCTGACAGCATCTGTGGAGAGAGAACGGGGCTAACATTTCTTGTCCAGATTACTCTTTGTCCAAGCTAGAGGGAACTAGGATTAGGATCAGATTTATACTGTTGTGGGAGGGGGCGCAAGGAGGTGGTGAGTCAGTGGGGCCGGATAGAGGGGTGGAGATAGGTGGAGATTGACAAAAATGCGAACGAAAAGACAAAGGGAATGTAAATGGTGGTGATAATGACTACAACGGGTGCCGATAGTGACACATTAAGAGATCAGTATGTTAATGGCAGAACAGGGATAGGCAGTGTGTCAAAGAAGAACTTTGTTTCCAGGACTGTCACTGACCTCATTTCCTCTGGAGATCTTCCCTCCACAGCTTCCAACCTCATAATCTCCCAAGCCCCAAAAATCCAATTCTATCTCCTCCCCAAAATCCACAATCATGACTGCCTGGTAGATCAATCATATCGGCCTGTTCCTGCCCCACTGAACTCATTTCTTCCTGTCTTAACTCCATCCTTTCTGATCTTGTCGAGTCCCTTCCCACCTACATCAGAGATTCCTCTGATGCCCTACATCCTATCAACAACTTCCAATTCCATGGTCATAGCCGTATACTCTTGGCCAATCCCTCTAGACCTCCATTCCCCACCAGGATGTTCTGAGAGCTCTCTGCTTCTTCCTCGAACAGAGGCCTGAACAATCCCCATCCAACACAACTCTCCTCCATCTGGCCGAACTTGTCCTCTCACTGAGTAACTTCTCCTTTATCTTGCCGCATTTCCTGGGCAGCACGGTGGTGCAAGTGGTTAGCACAGTTGCCTCACGGCGCCGAGGTCCCAGGTTCGATCCCGGCTCAGGGTCACTGTCCGTGTGGAGTTTGCACATTCTCCCCGTATTTGCGTGGGTTTCGCCCCGCAGCCCAAAGATGTGCAGGGTAGGTGGATTGGCCACACTAAATTGCCCGTTAATTGGAAAAAAATTAATTGGATACATCTTGCCACACTTCCTCCAAACCAAAGACATGTCTATGGGTATACACCTGGGTCCCAGTTTTGCCTGTCTCTTTATGGAGTATGTGTAACATTCCATATTCCAGTTTGAACTCCCTCCCATGACTCTTTCATTGATACACTGATGACCGTTTCGGTGCCACTTCATGTTCCCGCCTGGAAAATGTTATCAACTTTGCTTCCAAGTTCCATCCATCTATCACTATCTCATGGTCCATCTCCGATCCTTTCCTTCCCTCCCTTGACATCTCTATCTCCATTTCTGGGGATCTACTAGTACCAATTACAAGCCCATTGACTCCCACAGCTTCCTTGACTATAGCTCTTCAAACCCTACATCCTCCAAGGACTCCATCCTTCGCCTCTATCGCATCTGTTCCGATGATGCCACTTTCCAAAATGGTGCTGTTAACATGTCTTCCTTAATCTATGGTTAATAGCACTCTCAACTGTGTCCAACTAAACTCCTGCACCGCTGCTGTCACCCCTTCCCCTCCCTTTGTGCCTCCCTTGACCTCAATTTTCACCCCATCCTATTCCGCATTCAAAGAATCATCCTCCGCTAGTTCCACCAACTCTAGCATCATGCCACCGTCAAACACATCGTCCCCTCACTCCCCCTGTCAGCATTCCTCAGGGACCCTTCCCTCTGGGATACCTTGGTCCACTCCTCCATCATCTCCAACACCTCACCCTCTTTCCACGACACCTACCCATGCAATCGAAGAAGATGCAACACCTGCCTTTTTGCCTTCTCACCATTCAAGGGATTAAAAACACTTTTCAGGTGAGGCAGAGCTTCACATGCACCTCCTTCAATCTGGTGCATTCGCTTCTTCCAATGTGGTCTACTCTCCATTGGAGAAACTAAACACAGACTGGGAGACCGCTTTGCAGAACACCTTCAGTCATCCTCAAGCAGGACCTAGACCTTCATGCCGCTTGCCATTTCAACTCACCATCCTGATCTAATGTCCACATGTACATCCTTGGCCTGTGGCAATGTTCCAGTGAAGCCCGATGCAAACTGGAGGACCAGCACTTCATCTTCCGATTAGGCAAGTTACAGCTTTCAGGACTTTATATTGACTTCAACAACTTCTGACAGTGAATTCTCTCTTTCATCTTCACCCCATTTTTATTTCTATCAATCCGTTCTTGCCTCATCATTCTCCCCCTCCCCACTATCCTACCCACGAGGTCCATCTGTTCCTTGTTCCAAGTTGTCTTTTGACACACTGTCAACCTGTGTTCTCCCATGAACACATTCTGATCTCTTAATGTGTCATTATTAAGCACCCTTCTTAGCCATTATCACCACAATTTACACTCCCTTTGTATTTTTGTCCATGACATCTTTGTCAATCTCCACCTATCGCGGGTGCTTTATCAAGCCGGACTTCTGCACGCCCCTGCCCTCCCAACAGTATAAATCTAATCCTATTTCCAGTTCTCTCCAGCTTTGACAAAAAGCCATCCAGACACAAAACGTTAGCTCCCTTCTCCACAGATGCTGTCAGACCTGCTGAGATTGTCCAGCATTTTCTTTTTGTTTCAGATTCCAGCATCCGCAGTAATTTGCTTTTATTATAATGGTTGGAAGGACCATGGGAAGTGGAGAAGGTTGGAGGTGGAGGAAGGCAGCTCGGGAACCTGGTGCCTCATTCCTGGATACATTGATCAATGTTCCAAGCAAAAATGGGAGAATACCTTCACCCACAGATCATGTGCTTATTACCAATACCTTTCTTAAGCCTACTCCAGTGCACCTCTCTATATGCAATTGTCTTACATCTCCCTTGCTCACCTGATGAAGGAGCTGTGCTCCGAAAGCTAGTGATTCCAAACAAACCTGTTGGACTTTAACGTGGTGTTGTAAGACTTCTTACTGGGCTCACCCCAATCCAACGCCGGCATCTGCACATCATTGCTCTTCTTTGAAGTTGTTGTACAGTAAAGGGTATGAACAAGGAGCCGTCTCCATGCTTGCAGTTATCCACAGCTCTTTTCAACATTGTACTGATTCATAGGTGCAGGTCATGTGCTCTCATACACCACTGTGTGCATAATACTATGCTCAATCCCGCATTTACCCAATATGTATCAGATGCTTGGACGACACCTACCCCAAATACTTATCCAATGTATTTATTGTTGTACTAGTTTATTTCATCTCCTCCTTCACATCCTTGAATTCAAAGGTTCCAGTGGCCTGAATGCCTTATAACCCTTCTGCATCTCCTTTGTGTTACTGCCAGAGGTGTGATAGAGTCTCTCATTGCTCACTCTTTCTGTTGGTTTGGAGGTTAAGCTGGCATCTGCATATCTTTTCATCTTTTCCTTCCATTTTGTTGTCAGTTTGGCTGTTAACTCGTGGCGGTATGGTGGTTAGCACTGTTGCCTTCAATGCTGTGGACCCGGGTGCAATCCCGACCCTGGGTCACTGTCTGTGTGGAGTTTGCCCATTTTCACCCTGTATATGTGGGATTAACCCCCACAACCCAAAGATGTGCCGGTTGGATGGATTGGCCACACTAAATTGCCCCTTAATTGGAAAAAAAAATAATTGGGTACTCTAAAATTTTTAATAAAACTTGATCGGTGGTTGCTACTCTAATGCGTGTCTTGCAGGATGGATGAACATTGCACTTTTCTCTTTGTAACATCTTTCCAATTTTCCGTCATCGCATTGGTCATCGCGATGTCCTCTATGGCTGAGGAACAGCATTCCCGTGATGCGAATGAGGTTTAGTCCGACACTCACCTCTGTGCCTTTGCAATTGTCTGTCGGCAATGGGTGGGTGCTACCTGCTTCCAACATAATTTGTGGCTTTGGCATTCTGGCTGGGAGTTGTAGAAAATGTTTGAGGGTTGAAGTGGTGATCATATGTACCATTGCCGGAGGTTGAGGCTCATCGTACTGCTGGTTACTCGCTTTGACATCCTTCATTGGAGGAATCAGGGTTGCCTCTTGGGTGATTGACTGGTCTGACCATTATAGGGTTTTCAGCTCTTAATAAGATGGACAATCCCACTTTGCAAAGAGATAAGACAGTCCATAGCTGAAGTCCCAGTCCAGATATTCTTCCTTTTTAGTCGAGTACTCGAGAATTTGTATGATTAACAACCGTAATTGCCAAGCCATTTTCTGGTGTTTTGAGGAGATCCAGGACTACACTGGCATCTCTGCTCAAGAGAGAGAAGAGTTGGTTAGGGATGCTGTACACCAGTTCAAATATTTATTTTCCGCCATACCTTAATGGTCCCAGAATCATGCCAGTGCTGGAAGTCAGGGTTCTCTTGGTCCATGGATTGGTGTGTGTTGTCTAAAACCAGAGGTCTTTTAACCATAATTCTTTGTCCAACAAGACTGGCTCCTTTGTCTCATTTAAAATTTGTTAAGAGGCTTTTTACTGAAATGTCAGCATGCCACAATGAGAAACCAAGATCTTTGATTGCACCCAAATAGCATGGCTGTGTGTTTTCTGGATTTTTAGTCTGGACTGTATGGATAATCTTTGGGCCGTCTATGAATTTCAGAGCTTTTTCCTGCACAGCTTACTGCAGTGTCTAATCCTGTTGCACTTGAAGCATTGGGCTAAAATTATAGGACATTGATCTTGCCTGTAGGGGCACTTCACTCCCCATCATTGGCATGGTCACTTAGCTGTGCTCAACTTGGAAAGATTCTCAATAATGGCTGTCTAAAACAGCTGCCTGCAGAGTTCCCTTGCTCGGCCAGTAATTTGTTGAATGTTGGCCTTTTTTTTTTCACAGCTGAGTTTATGATTCTCCCAGTTTATTGAATAAATTGTTCCCATTCCAGAGTGAGCTTGAATGCCATGATAACTTGGGGAATAGGGTTTTAGCAATGAGCCTTTTCAAACTGCACTTCGCGCTCTCAGGACTTTCTGTAGCTTGGAATTTGAAACTATTTAGTTCACCCTGCTGACTCGGCACTCTGAGATTTGAAGCTGGACTTCCAAAGGAAATGCAATTGAGTATTCTGCTGCAGTATGGAATTATAAATCCCTGCCTTCAGCTTCCAAGCCTTTCTTGGAACGTTTTGAATTTTTCTCAATCTTCCAGCATTTAGGTTTGTCTCTTCATTTTTGTGAGTTTTATCAATGAGCTGTGCGGTATTGACAACAGTTTGAATCTTTATTAACTCTTGGAACTGTTTACAAATATCCAGTAAAGGCTACAAGCCGGAAGCAATCTCCAAGCTAGTTGATATACACGGCTCTGTCCAATACCACATGTGTTATCTCACATCACTGTGTGGACAACACAATACTCAATTATCCATTAACCCTATGTGCCAGACCCTTAGAAAGCAGCAGAGACCTCTTCTGTCCCTTACTTTCCACACCCATGAAAAATGATTCAACCTAAGCTCTATCTTGCACATTTGTGAATCCTTCCTAAATGTGTATAGAATCGTAGAATCATAGAATTTACAGTACAGAAGGAGGTCATTCAGCCCATCGAGTCTGCACCGGCCCTTACAAAGAGCACCCTACTCAAGCCCACGTATCTAACCTATCCCCCTAACCCAGTAACCCCCACTTACCCTTTTTGGACACTAAGGGCAATTTAGCATGGCCAATCCACCTAACCCGCACATCTTTGGACTGTGGGAGGAAACCGGAGAACCCGGAGGTAACCCACACACATACACAGGGAGAATGCGCAAACTCCACATAGACAGTGACCCAAGATCGTAATTAAACCCAGGTCCCTGGCGCTGAGGCAGCAGTGCTACCCATTGTACCATTGTGCCGCCCACTGCTTGGGTATACAAGTACAACAAACACAGAAAGTTAGCAAGCAGAAGCAGCAAGCAATTAGAAAAGTAAATGGCAAGTTGACCTTTATTGCAAGGGGATTGAAGTACAAGAATAATGAAGCCTTGCTACAATTTTACAAGGTGTTGCTGAGACCACACCTGGATACCGTGTATAATTTTTGGCTCCATATTTAACGAACCAATATCTTTGAATCTTGAGTAAAGGATTTGATTTGAATCTCTCCATTTGTCCTCCGGTGTACATTTCCCTTTCCCGGAAAGAGAAAGCTCAATGTGAATTGAGGAGCAGATTTTAGGGCTGTGCAACTTGGATGCAGTATAGCTTTATGGCCTTATGGTTAGATATCTTACTTACTGAATGAAAGTTAACAGAAGACATGCCAATTATTAATTGCTTACGTAAACTGTTAACCTGGTTGATCTTCGATCTTCCCCCAGCATATTGTTCTGTGCTATCCTCTTCTGACCTGCTGTATTCACTTTCAACCATCATCTTTATTTTTTATGTTGCAAATGTGGCAGGCTACTGAATTATTTTGACTCGAGCAGCCATCCTATGCCTGACGCCTATTGGCATGAACAGCTTTCTATATTTCTGACAGCTTCACTATAGAGCAGCATATGTTTGCTTATGGTCACTCTCTATCTTCACCTTTGTGCTTTTCTTTAAGGCTGACACCACCTTCCAGATATTTGATTTAGCTCCTCCATGCTGATATTAAGGGAGGTGACCTCCCACACCGACTTTCTTTGCATGACCTCAGTGCTCTCTTCATGGTCCAGAACACTTTCATATACTTGACCGCCATCACCTACGCATTATTACAGCTGAATGTAGTTTATTATCTTTTGTGCTTTCTCTCTGTGCTGTGGATGGGAACAGCTTTTGTGGTTCATTAGCTAGTTGAAAGAAAACTTTCACAAATGGGTCAGACTGAGTACTCAATTCCACGTCTTTAATGTACACAGAACAAAGCAGTGTCCGGTAGGTCTATTTAATAAAGAAAATTAGCCAAACAATTGACTCCCAAGTTAGGCAAAGTCTGTGTGTTGAAAGAAATGTCACCCCCATAGTTAACTAAGATTCAGGAGGAAGCAAGGAAGAAAGAGAGCGAGGTAAAGAAAGCAAGACAGAGAGACAGGTTGTGATCAATCTGATCACGTTTCTGCATTACTTTGTGTCAGTTACAGATAATCGCAGAATCAGATCTGGGAGCAGGCTGACGGCTGGCCCTCTCAGCAGCAGAAAGGGGTAGAGATAATCACGTTTAAAAATGAAATGAAAATCGCTTATTGTCACGAGTAGGCTTCAAATGAAGTTACTGTGAAAAGCCCCTAGTCGCAACATTTCGGCGCCTGTTCGGGGAGGCTGTTACGGGAATTGAACCGTGCTGCTGGCCTGCTTGGTCTGCTTTCAAAGCCAGCGATTTAGCCCTGTGCTAAACAGCCCCTAATAAATGGAAGCAGCACCACCTCTTTGCTGCAGTTTTTCATTGTCCCAAATGGACAGGTCTGCAATGTGACTGAAACAAACATGAGAGCTGTCGTACTCAACCGAATTTAGGAGGTATCTCACCATAATAGCTGAAGTTATTTTGCTTCAATTCATGACTTCTGGAGGACTTGTTATTTTGGAGATTGAGATTACATCAACCAAACAATTAAAATGCTGTTGGAAGTATATCAGACCATTAAACAATAAGAACACAAACAATCTCTGATTTGTGTAATCACACTGTTAGATCAGTGGTGGGTGTAGGAGCTAGCTATTTTGCATATTGTTTAAGGCTTTACATGTGAAACGTATCAGACTTTGAAACTTTCCCTGTAGTCTTTCAAATCAATGTCTATCACATGTCACAGAGCCCTTCTCTGGCAAACTTTTATATCTCATTGTCGGCATTTCATTTTCACACTCTGCTCTCAAACTACTCATGCTAAGTAATCATCGGATTGAAACACTCACTTCCACAATATTCAGTTCAATTGTGCTCGGGCTTAAAATCATGAAGTTTATTTTATAATATAGCCCGATAGTCCTTAATCTCCGAAGAATACAGGGGGCGACCCCCCGGGGGTCGGAGAATCGCCCGAGGCCGCCGTCAATCCCGCCACTGCCGTGTCCCGAATTCTCTGCCCCCTGAGATTCGGTGGGGGCGGGAATCGCGGCGTGCCGGTCGGCGGGCCCCCTGCGGCGATTCTCCGGCCCGCGATGGGCCGAAGTCCCGCCGCTGACAGGCCTTTCCTGCCAGCGTGGATTAAACCAACTACCTGACCGGCGGGATTGGTGGCGCGGGCGGGCTCCGGGGTCCTGGGGGGGGGCGCGGGGCGATCTGACCCCGGGGGGGTGCCCCCACGGTGGCCTAGCCCGCTATCGGGCCCACCGAACGGCGGGCGGGCCTGTGGCGTGTGGGCACTCTTTTTCTTCCGTCTCCGCCATAGCCTTCACCATGGCAGAGGCGGAAGAGACCCACTCCCCTACGCATGCGCCGGGATGACGTCAGCAGCCGCTGACGCTCCGGCGCATGTGCGGACTTACGCCGGCTGGCGAAGTCCTTTCGGTCCCGGCTGGTGTGCTGCCAAAGGCCGTTCACGCCAGCTGGCGGAGTGGGAACCACTCCGGCGCGGGCCTAGCCCCTCAATGTGAGGGCGTGGCCCCTGAAGGTGCGGAGAATTCCCAAGGTGGTCCAGATGAATCTTGATTGTGGGAAGGCTTCGATGCAATCCTAAGCATCAGATGGTGGTTGCGGTGGGAAAGCAGACAAATCAGAGAGGGAGATAACTAATAGGTTTATCGGGCCTGGCGAGGACAATTCCTCTCCTCTTGGCCTGCAAGCAGTGCTGTAAAGTCGCACACCTCCTGGATTCAGCCCCTCTTAGAATCATTGAAATTAACAGTGCAGAAGGAGGCCATTCAGCCCATTGAGTCTGCAACGGTCCTTGGAAAGAGCACCCTACTTAAGCCCCATGCTTCCACCCAGTAGCCCCACCTAACCTTTTTGGACACCAAGGGCAATTTAGAATGGCCAATCCACCTAACCTGCACATCTTTGGACTGTGGGAGGAAACCCACGCGCACACGGGGAGAACGTGCAGACTCCACACAGACAGTGACCAAGCCGGGAATTGAACCTGGGACCCTGGATCTGTGAGGTAACTGTGCTAGCCACTGTGCTTCCGTGCTGCCCACAGGTCTACAAAACCAAGTCTCTGAGGTCAAAAATAAATAACACTTGTTCAGATGCAAGACATGCAACATTGAGCATTTAAATGAACAATCCACTTCCTGCAAGTGGATTACTCACCCGTATCGTGTCTCGCCTATGTTACTACCAGAGGTGGTTGTGTTTAAAGTGGGTTTGTTTCCTGTTCCGGATTTTTTCAATTTATCCTCTGACACAGTATATACCCAGCTTTTTTGGGGTGGTAAGATCCAGCTTAACATTTCTGACAGATGTCTTTGAACCTGAGCAATTCATTTGAGTTTGATATTTAATGGAGGAATTAGATTCTGTTTACATGGACAATTCATTGCAACTGGAAGAGCGAGGGGAAAGTGGTCACACTGTCCCAAATTGATGTATGGTCAGGACTAGGCAGTGGTTCTTTCCCAACACAATCGTGTTCCTGTGCAACAGCTTGCAGCTGACGAAGTGAACAATGATTCACTGTTCATCTATAATATTGATCGTGACATACATGATGACTGCTGCTTCTGTGTGACAAGGAATACCCATTACGCACATGGCTCACAGCACTCTTCTGCAACTTCACTGTGACTGAGTAGCACAGGTTTAATCTAACATTGGGGAACTTTGGCATCTTTGTTGGCTTCAGTAACCTAACAGTGTGCTCAGTGTTCAGATGACTCCTCAGGTCTGAAGACCCCAAACAGAATGTTTCACAAAGCTTCTCATGGAGCGGTGTCCTGCATCCTGCACCACATTACCATAAAGAGATGCCTGCACTTGGAGGAGACATAGTGGTATCCTCATCTGACTCACTATTGACTTCCAGGAGATTGTACATCCCCGCGTGGGTCAGGAGTGTTTGCATTGTGGTGCATAAGGCACCCTAACTGAATAGAGAAAATGCTGGAAAATCTCAGCAGGTCTGGCAGCATCTGTAGAGAAAAGAGCTAACGTTTCGAGACCAGATAACCCTTTGTCAAAGCTAATTTTCTCCTAAACCACTGAGATATGACAATAAAGAATGCAAAGAGATATGTGGGTGGTACATATCACAGGATCATAGGTTCGATTCCCGACTTGGGTCACTGTCTGCGGAGTCTGCATGTTCTCCCTGTGTCTGCTGGGTTTCCTTCGGGTGCTCCGGTTTCCTCCCACAAGTCCCGAAAGACGTGCTGCTAATAATGTGGACATTTTGAATTCTCCCTCTGTTCACCCATACAGGCGCCGGGATGTGGTGACTAGAGGCTTTTCACAGTAACTTCATTACAGTGTTAACGTAAGCCCATTTATGACAATAAAGATTATTAATATTATTGTATTATGTTGATTTTATAAGCTTGCTGAGAACATTTCAAGTAACAAAAGAGACTTTCAAACATGTATGGAATAAATAAATAATGATAGAGGAAATTAGTGAGAACAAAATTCTGTGGAGAAAAAAAAAATCACCGTTAGTAAATAGTTTTATCCATTATTATTGTTCAGACTTTTAAAACACCACGAGCTGGATTCTCCAGTCTGCTAGCCGTGTTTTCCTGGGCAGTATGCCCTCGCTGGCAGCAGGATTCTCCGTTCCTGCCAATGAGATTTCTCATTGCGGCTATCCCACGCCGCCGGCGTAACGGGGAATCCCATTGGTGGAGATTCTCACTTACATTTTTATTGAAAACACCTGGCTGTTAACTGCTCATTTAAGCAAATTACATGAGCTGAAATCTGTGGCCAGGGTTTTCCGCTCCTGTTTGGTTTTGGGCGGGTTTGGTGGTGGGAGTGGAAAGTCTGGCGAGTGGTCCAAATCGCGTTTGAAGCCAACGTAAAAGCATAACACGATTGTCCCACTCCTTGACTGTGATATAATTGGATTCACGATGTTTGACATCGGGATCATTATTTCCATACATTAACTTCTAATTATCAGACCTCTAAGCCCAAATCATCTCCTCCTCCCACTATAAAAATGCCCACTCACGTCGGTGTGAGGACATACCGGCGTGAATCACAACTGGTCTCCGACGGCAAACTATTGCCAAGCCGACCTCCCAAAGGATCTGACGTGAATGCATTGCTCAGGGGGAGAGGGTCATACCCAATCACTGACCGGCCACTACCTAGGCATTACCTTGGCACTCACCTTGCCACTGCCTGGGCACTCTTCCAGGCACTTCATGGGCACTGCACCCCTCCCACACATTGCCAGCCAGTGCCGCTGGGAGCAGAGACTGCTGCCATTAATGCACCCAGGGAGAGGCCTCAGACACTGAGGGACCCAGACCTCAGGTGAATTTGAATGGGATGGAATTGTTGGCTGAGGTGGTGAAGTCAGAAAAAAGCATGGGGGAGTTCTCTCAAAAGAGACCCCTCCAACTCACCCCACTTCCTAATTCTCAGTCCCTCTATCAGGGACTGAGTGACTTTGAATGACAAAATCCCTGGAAGCCTGAAAATCAAATGTGACTGAGATTGTTTTTCAGGCTCCCCATGTGGCGACTCTACTAATCACCTCTGGATAGTGGCAGTGGCGATGAGGCCTTTAAGAGGACATTAATTGAGCACTTTAGGGCCTCAATTCGCTCTAAGCAGGCAGGAGCTCTGACAACCCTCTTGCCCCAGACTTAATTGAGCGGAGGTGGGAAGACAGCGTATCCCCACCCCTCACCCTCCCTCCTTAGTAAGTGCTCCCCTGCCACCAAACTAGCCATGGATGGGGTGGAGGCAGCTTTAAATTCCATCACTCGTGTTACAAACTCCTGGTTTATCGCAGGTAACGTGGTGACTTATTTCATTCTTGACATCAATATGGATCCAGAACAGCTTTGCGGATGCAAGACATTAGAATAATGCTGCAAAATGGTCATGCCAATCTGATCATGTATAAAATGTACTGGAACAATGCAATAAGTATGCTATGTACAGGGCAACTTCAGGAATGTAGCAGCAGTGGGGGAAAAATAAAAGCCTTGGAATTCAAGGAGAGAGGCTTTAAGCTATCTTTTAAATTGCTTTTTAGTGATAGTTGAGGAATAGAAATCTCCTGTCATAATTACTTTCTACGCCGCAGACATCCAAGCCAAATTATATACTTCTGTGATATCTATTATTCCTTTGTATGTGATGAAGTAGTATATTATATCAACAAATACAAACAACACCATCACAAACCCTGGTGCAATGCCTTTTTAGAACTGGTGTGTGGGTCTTTGTAGCTGGCCTGTCCGATTTCACGAAGGCTAATGTGGATTTAGGCACCGTTAAACGGAATGCATTTTGTGATTCCATGGTTTGTGTTTTTGCTGCTAAGTTGCATTTATTTTCCTTTGTAAAAGGAAATAAACTTGTATTGTACAGTGATCCCAGACTCCTTATGAAGTGCCCTTCACGTTTTGATATGCTGGATCAATGCGAATATCTCACTTATCCTCTGCTTCTGTTCTTTCGCTGCAGTGTAGCAAGAAAATAGAAAGCAACAAGAAATCCCGTGTTCCTAGATTTTCTTTTACTATGAGGTATTAACTCCAAACCAGAAAGGAAACGTCACCATTGACTTCTAATTGTTAAGAAATATTGGTGAAGTTTCAGCCAACCTCGCTGATTTGTTCTCTTAGAAAGTAGGAGGCACAATATTATAATATGAAGTGGAACATTTATTAGCTATCCCTTCATTCATAATCTAATGTTAATATTGCCTCATTTCAAAATGTTCCATTTGTAATACTGGTGTTAGATGAACAAATGTGAATTACAATTCTCACCTGTTCGAATGAAAACGTCATGGTAGATTTTTGAGCGATCATCTTGGCATGGGATTGGTACCACGCCTGGACCCCCTCCTATATAAACCACCCGACTTTAATTTTCTTTTGATTTTAACAGCAATTAGTATCAGATGGTTTCCACAATGGATGGGACACTGAGGAGATAGGTGGTGGAGGTGTTCTGGATCCACAAATCCAAGTTTATACCAGGACAATATTGAAATAGTAACTCTGATATTTAATCCCCTTCAATAATAACCTTCAGGAGTCATCCCTTCCACATGCATCCAATGAAAGTGCCAATCAGTGGCACAGGGTTGGAGAACTGAGAAGGGTGCCTTAATTCTTGAGAGAGAAATACTGGTACATATAGGTACTGGGACTCTGATGTCCCAGCCTGCTGATTCTAACCTATTACTCTATCCATAAGCGTGAATGGTTTCTTTCATTCTCAAACATGCTGCAGTGTTCTCTTTTCATCTGGTTCAAATTATATTATCTATGAAGAATACCTAGGCTCTGGGGTACCTCATTGCTCATTGTTGAAATCAAGCTAACTTTTGTGATGATTTTATTCTTACAGGAATTGATAGGGACATATGACGTGTTGTTTTTTGAGTCAATGAAGGACACAGAATCAACTTCTGTTGAAAACATTTGCACATATTGTACCACTGTTTATCATTGCAGCACTTTTTTCACCATCTGCCTCTAGCTCACACTCTCTTTGAATACTTCAATCACCTTGCTGACTGCATATCAAAACCAAGGCTCATTTGTTTCCCCCAGTATTCATTTTTTAAATTTTCTCACCAGCTGTTGGGTTGATGGTGTATGAGGATTATCAGTAACATGTTACAAATTGTCTATGCATTCATCATTGACATATAGGCCGGGATTCCCCATTGCGAGTCTGCCCCGCTACCACTGCTAGCGAGGACAGAGAATTTGGTGCTCCGCCAAACCTCCCATTCACTGCAGTGGGGCCGGATGATCCTCCCCCATAGTTTATTTTAAGCTCTTTCATTCCATCACGCAAGTATGGGGCATTTCCACTCTGTTTTACCATGGCATTTCTTGACCACTTTCCTGTCAATCTCATCCTATGTAAGCCTGTTCTCCATTTTGTCATTCGAAAAGACAGCACGGAACTTGTCATGAGGATTTAATGCCCATCGCCAACCAGTATAGTGGCTGCTTTCTGATCAGCATTGATGTTGCAGTCTATTCATTTTCTCTTCTGCACTTGCTCACCTTATGTTCTAATGATTATAGAACGTGATCACTGCTCTATTAAAAAAACAATACTTGCGGCATTGTTGGCTGAAAACAATCCGAAGATTCCTTTGGTAAGCTTTTGAAAACAATGAATTACTAAACAGTGTCCAATGTACAGATCTAATTGTTAATGAAAAGCTGTTTAAGCAGAAGAATATGCATGAATTTAGAATGGCTGATCGTAACGATACTTCATACAGAAGTATTTTTAGCAAAAGGCAAACAGCTGACTACTAGCATGCTATAGCCTATATATTATTGCAGTTGTCTTCCTTCATAACAGCAACAAAAAGATCATTAGCATTCAAATACTTGTGCCACTGAAGAAGTTGCAATTCAGTTCAATTCTGTTTAAAATTAGGAATGGAGGTCATTCCATCCTTCAAGCCAATTCCTCCATTCACTCAGATTATGACGGCTGTGTGACCCAACATCATACATCCACATTTGTCCTTTATCCCTTAATTTATTTGATTAACAGAAACCGATCAACATCAGCTTGAAAATTAGCAATTCATCTAATAAGAATTGCTATTCGTTAGAGTTCCAAACTTATACCACTTTTTGTGTATATAAAGAATGCTTGCTACCCTCAATCTGAAAATCTTGCTATAATTATTAACCTAGTCCGAGAATCCAAACCAGCAGAGATAGGGTAGATAGAGAGAAATATCTTGGGCACTGCAACCAAGTCACCTGTTAACCTTCTAAATTCTAGTTCACATAACCTCTCCTCATAATGTAGCCCTTAAAGTCCAGATATTGTAGTGAATCTACACTACACTCTCTCTAAAATTAAAAAAACCCTTCCCAAGGTGTGGTGTACAGAATTGCTCCAGGTGTTGTCTAACCAGAGCTGTGTATAGCTGCAGCATAACTTTAGAGCTCTTGCATCTTGTCATCTGGAGGTCTGCGTTCCATATTACTGCTGGATTTCTTTTTGTAGCTGTCCATGGCATTTTCATGATGTACATTCATGGACCCCTAAATCTCTTTGAACCTCCACTGTTTTGAGTTTTTCACCATTTACAAAGTTGTCGGTTCTCTCTCTTTTAGATCCAAAATGGATGAGTTCATACTTGCCCGTATTGAAATCCATTTGCAACAGTTTTACCCATTTACTCAATCTCTTAACATTGATTCATGATTTTATGCTTCCATCTACACTATTTACAATGCTGCCTATTTTTGTGTCATCAGATCAACCTTGGATATAACAGTCATTATGCATTCTTGGCTGTGAGCCCAGATATCCATTAGAGGACTGAAACCCCTGAGCCCAAAAGAAAACATTACTTGATTGACAGCTCTGGCTCTCTGATTTATGCTTTCAATTATACAATATTTAGTTGCACAAGACAAAGGTTTCAAGCAGTTGCAGATTACGTTACTAATACTTTAAAGGGTCTGGATGATTGACGCTTTAATTGAGCTGCGATAAAACGGGAGTTTTAAGAAAGTCAGAAGTTATCAATAAATGACTGCTTATTTTTAAAGGTTTTTTACACACCCTATTATCATTATTGGGTTAATTGGTTCTAGATGTTGCAGGGTGGGGGAATGAGCATGGAAATGCCATAACTTGGCATGGGGAGAATGAGGGGCCATAGGAATAAGAGTAGGAGGATATGAGATGGCATGGACAGGGAATAGGAAGTATGTGGGGGTGAGGCACAGAGAGCCTTTCTATTTTTCTTATAACTGGGGAAAAATCCTTGCACCAAGGGGAGCCTTTTAAACAGCTTGTCTCAGCATCCAGTCGCCCCTGTAGCTAGCTGCCTCTGAACATTTTCCTGGGTTAGCTGATCTGACTGCAGTCCACTAGGATGAAAATTGCGTCTTTCCTGATACTTTCTCCTGAGGCGGATAGGCCTCCACGACTCCAGCTACCCGCCTTTAGGATGAAAGTCCAGCCCAATGTCTACTGCTTATGCTGAAATGGAAGCTGAGACATCAGTTATCAAATTCTCCATCTGCTAGAGATACACGATTATACCATCTCCAGAAGGTGAACCCAAATCCACTGTGGGATGTGGGTGAAATGGGATATGAGAAGATGGATTCAGCAGGAACATAGTAGCATCCTTGAAGTTGCAGCCCCACCTCTGGCCATAGCCTGTTCACAACTGTTCATGGGAGTGAGCTCATGCAGCTGAGCCTGCCCCCGGCTGATTAGCTACTGTTGTTGCTTGTTGTGGGCCACATTTGTCAGTGAATTTGGTGTAGCGTGTTTCGGTGAAGTACCTGCATCAGTTGAATATCCAGCGGATTGTGCAAGCTGTGCTTTGTGCAGGATGGAATTTAGAGATTGCTAAGATTCAAAAGTGGCGAAAAAATGGCTGCTGTGGTTCTCCTGCCTGGCTCTGCAGCTAATGGCTCCCATGCACTTTTTAAACCTGCTGCTCGATTTACCTCAAAATTACAGAAACCAATACAAATGATAAAGGCAAAAGGAAGCATCTACATATCCCTCTGTAGTGAATTACTCTCTGATGCTCGATCAATGACTCCAGAAGCGAGATTTGACGTCAATTGAAGGCTTTATTGGACTAGATGTTTCCCCCAACCGCGCGGTACAGAATGCAGCAGCTGGGGTGACACAGGCACTTATACTCCGCCTTACTGGGCGGAACCAGCAGGCATTCTTCAACAATGATCTTGCTGTCTCAGATACCTTCCACACCAATGGTTTTACAGCATCAACCTGGGTACCGTAATACGCCTAATACCGACTACCACACTCTCCCAAACAAATTCTACACTTGCAGCTCTGTTTCTGGTGTTCTCAGAGTATGTTGCACTCTAGGTACTGTGCCTTAGCACAGATTGTATTATGAATGCTTATAAATAATTAGTTCAGCAATAGGGAATGGGACTAATTGGGTAGATTAAATAAATGGCATAAAAGCATGATGGTCTCCTCTGGCATATCATTTTATAATTCTATGATTAATTTTCATTTTGTCTCTCCACAAGGCAGGAATCTATATTAAAACAAAATGTGTCCATCTTTCCTGTAGATCAGACCTACCTGGTGTATAATTGAAAGGGGAATAGTTCATATTACTAGACTATGATCTTTCACATACAATTCCTGAAGAAATAAATGTAAAAAATAATGTTGCAACATATGCACCATTGAGTTTCATAAAGAGCACAGTGAAAATTGGAATAATTGCATTAACCTTTGAAAACTTAGCATTTTCTTTTGAAGCCTTGGTTTGGGTAGCGAAGGAGATCAGTTATAAAGCATCTTCATTTTGATGCAAAATGGTTTCAGTAGCACATAACCATGAAAAATTAAATTTTAATGTGAATATTAAACTCAAGGTAACCACGAAGTACATGAAAGCTGAGAACTCGGAGACTTCAGTCACTGTGAAATAAAACAAAAATATTTTTCAGAAATATTTTGATGCCAGACTAAGATATTCCTGCCTTTGTTCAACTGACAGAATAATACATAGTAGCACTAATGGCTACTCAATATTGTACCAGTGCCTTTTGACAAAGGCAAACTGAAATGAATTTTCAACACTACGGGCATCTGCTAACTGCACATTATGGATGTGATTCAATAAAAAGGTTTCTAAATGTGGTAGAGAGCAGGAATTGCCACTAGCTTCCCGGCGCTCGGCGAGGTGAGGCTGTCACTGCAATCCAACCATAATTGGTCCACCGAAGGACGTCCCACGGGCTTCACTTAATCTTAAACCACCTTTGCCAAAAACTCTAACCTCGCCACCTTCAACTGTCTCCAGAATCTAACCCTCATCCTAACCTGAAACCCCAAACTCCCACAGCCTTCCCCCATCCCAAAACCTGCAGCCTCTAACTCCACACCCAATCCCAAAAGCTTAAAAGCACGCCCAGTATCCAACTTAAACCCGTCATTTCTAAAACTCTGGTCTCGAACCCCGCACTCTAAAAATCCAAACATCACCTCAGCCCAAAATCCCAAACTCCCACCAAAACTCCGCTCCAAAAACTATAATCCCACAGCCTAAATCCCGCCAATCCCAAAACATCCCCAAACCATAAACCCCAGGGCCTGTTCCTGTGCTGTAATTTTTCTTTGTTCTTTGCAGTTTTAGAAAGAGGATCTGGATCGGCGCAGGTTTGGAGGGCCGAAGGGCCTGTTCCTGTGCTGTAATTTTTCTTTGTTCTTTGTTCAATTTAAAATATCCCAAAAATCCAACCACAATCCCGAACCCCACTTCAAAAACTCCAGTCCAGTCCTGAACCCCAAGCAGCCCCTAACCTGTGGCGGCATGGTAGCACAGTGGTTAGCACTGTTGCTTCACAGCTCCAGGGTCCCAGGTTCGATCGCCGGCTTGGGTCACTGGCTGTGCGGAGTCTGCATGTTCTCCCCGTGTGTGCGTGGGTTTCCTCCGGGTGCTCCGGTTTCTTCCCACAATCCAAAGATGTGCAGGTTAGATGGATTAGCCATGATAAATTGCCCTTCGTGTCCAAAACTTTAGGTGGTGTTACTGGGTTACAGGGATAGGATAGAGTTGTGGGCTTAAGTAGGGTGTTCTTTCCAAGGGCCGGTACAGACTCGATGGTCTGAATGGCCTCCTTCTGCACTGTAAATTCTATGATCTTCATGCCGCAAATCATGGATTGCCAGCCGATTCATAAGGGCTGCATTCGCCAGCCCCCTGCAACACTTGAACTGCTCTCCTATAGCCAACCCCATTCAGCTCACAGGCATGGTGCTGTGACGACTGGCCCTATGATTCGGGCAGACGTGGGGAGGCTCAAGGGGCGGTTGAGGCCAGAAAGGATGTTCTGTTCCTCCAAGGGCTCCGGAGCATCAGCCACAGGGCAGCCAGTGCCACCTGAGAGGACATGGCGGCGGCCATCAGCTTGGGCAGCATGACCAAGAGCACCAGCACCCAGCGCCACAGGAATGTTAATGACCTACACTGGGCCGCATGAGTGAGTTGGCATTTGCCCATCCACTCCCACCCCCCTCCCCCCGCCTCACGTGAATGCACCTGGCACCGCCCCTGCCAAGTGCATTGCTGGCCCACCGATGCTGCCCCTTCCCAAAATCCCCCCCCACACAAACTACTCTCCCCACCCCAAGCCACCCCCACTCCCCTCTGCAGTGAACCATGCATACGTCTAAGAACGGCAGCACGGTAGCATGGTGGTTAGCATAAATGCTTCACAGCTCCAGGGTCCCAGGTTCGATTCCCGGCTGGGTCACTGTCTGTGCGGAGTCTGCACGTCCTCCCCGTGTGTGCGTGGGTTTCCTCCGGGTGCTCCGGTTTCCTCCCACAAGTCCAAAGATGTGCGGGTTAGGTGGATTGGCTGTGCTAAATTGCCCTTAGTGTCCTATAAAATAAGGTTAAATGGGAAGGGGGGGGGGGGTGGTGGTTGTTGGGTTACTGGTATAGTGTGGATACGTTGACTTGAGTAGGGTGATCATTGCTCGGCACAACATCGAGGGCCGAAGGGCCTGTTCTGTGCTGTACTGTTCTAAATTCTAAATTCTAAATTCTAAAGGGTTCTGGGTCCCCGCAGCAGAAGTTGTACCACAACCATCGGGGGAAGGCCCAGATGGCTGGCGAGGTGCCAGACATTAGCATCCACACTACCTTTGTGATGGGGGTGGCCGAGGACAGAAAGGCCATCAACGTTGAGGTCTGCACATGGCGCAGAGGTGAGGATCCAATGGGTCAAATGGACAGATGGACTGTCAAATGTGAGTTGTTAATAATGTCATACAGAATGAAGTATCCCTCCCACTGACCATGTGTCCATTTTTCTGCAGGGCCTCCAGCCGATGGTGGCGGCCCATGCAGGGTGCTGCCACCGCGCCCCCCCCCCCTCCCCCCAACCCACATCCCATTGGAACACCTTGGACCTCGGAAGAGAGCTCCGAGTATGCCACCCTAGACACAGCACTGCTGTCATCCCCACTCTCCACCAGGGCAGAGACATGCACGGTGGGCAACGGTAGTAGTCAGGCTTCTCAGGTGCAATCTGCTGAGCACCACATGCAGTTGCTGATGTACATTAGGAGGTGGATGGAATGCCCAGGCCAGATAGCAGTCGGAGGTCTGCTGGATCCCAGGACCCAGTCAGGTCCCAGTCAGATGCTGAGCCTCTGGATCAGGTATACCCGGAGCTGATGCAAACGATTGGGTTCGGCCGTAATATTCAGAGGGAGATGTGAGCGACCCTCCAGCAGGTCCATAGTCAATTGGAGGAGTTCCAGAGGCTACGGGCCCAGGAGATAGCACCAGCAATGCATGGCAACATGGCTAACACAGCTAGAGTGGCGATCGCAGTGGGAGCCTGGTGCACGAAAGTGGAAGCACGAGTGGAATGTCCAAGGTGTGGCTCAGTCAGTGACGGTCATGGCTGAGGGCCTCAGCAGAATGTCTGACTCACTGGGTACCAGGTGGACCTTGATGAGGCGCTGTGGGACATGTCCAAGTCTCAGGTGGGCATAGACGAGGTGCTGCGGAGCTTGTCCCAGTCGAAAGTTGCCATTGCCGAGGTGCTTCAGAGCATGTCCCAGTCACTGAGGAGCATCGCCAAGGTGCTAACCCGGAACCATCCTGTGGAGTGCCAATGGTGGCCATCAGCTCCCCCGAGCCCCACCACACTACGACACTGCGTCTCACACTCAGCACCTAGAATAGGATGAGCTGCCAACAAGTGGGCCAAGACCATCCAACTCCAGATACCCCAGAGGGCATCCACCAGGCGAATTGAAGGCCACGGGTCATGGTAAGCAGCTGGCTGCCTCCACCTCTAATGTGCATCCTGGGGAAACACCTCGGTGCAGTGTAGAGCATGGAAGGCTGCACCTGAAGTTCCCCAGCTGGCTAGTGAGTCAGGCATCCGGTTTGTCAATGCAATGTAAAATAGGTCTAATCAGCTATTTGCATTGTCCCACCGAATCGGGTGGGAATCTCGATTGGGAAGTTGGGAAACCCACCATGGTTGGTGGGGTGGGCACAGACACTCGGGGCAGGTCTGCCGCTTGGTGCCTCATGCGGGATTCTGCGGGTATTTACAGGCAGCCCCAGTGAATCCCATCCATTGTCTTTGATATAGGATAAAATGATGGGTTAAGTACACCTGTTCTGAAGTCTGTCTGACAGCAGGTTTGATTGTTAGAGATTAAAATGGGCCAACATATTTTTCTGGGAAAAGGATGCAGGTATTTAGCTTGGAGAGAATGGCAGAAGGCAGCAACCTGTATGCTAACAGTGGATAGACTGTGAGTGTCCAAAACTGAAAGCATTGAGACTGTCAGGTTGTACACAGTTGTCCTTCAAACTGCCCATTTATTTCTTAGATAAACGATAATTGGGGGTCTCAATATTAGACTTTTGACATCTCGACATGGATACAAGCCCATATGATTCATGCCGTCATCAAGATAGTCCATAGAGCCTTCAGGCTTGTATTACAGTAAATGTCTTAAACCATGATCCTGTCATTCTTGCAGCTATTAACTGGGAGTTTGAATTTATTTTTTAAATTATCAGTGAAGTAACTGTACAGAACTAATAAGTGAGTAATTAAAATTACCTGGTAGACTTAACCAGATGTACCCAAGCTCAGGATACAAAACACTTCATTTTCATTCATCATTGTTTAATAAACAACCCGTTCACAAATCACACATGGGCTAACCCAGGTGACAGATCAATAGGATGCGCTAAAAAATCCTGTATATGAGAATAAACAAATATTAAGATAACACAAATGTTGCATTCCTATTAAATATGTGCATACTTATTAACCTATATGGCATTGCACGTGAGTGACTACAAGATTTATTGCAGACAAAATCTATTTCAGTGGGTGAGCAATTGGGGATCAGTGACAACAATGTCATTAGGTTTTGAATAGTTGTGGAAAGGACAAGCAGCAATCAAGCATAAAAGTGCAAACCCGAGGGGAACTAAATTTAGTGAGTTGAAAAATCTGGTCCATGTGGATTAGAATTAAAATTTGGTGGGCAAAGATATAAATGAGCAATATGAGGCCTTCAAAGAGGAGATAGTTCAATCTCAGAGTTCATTTTCACAAGGGTGAAAAAATAAGGCATTCAAAACCAGAGTTCACTGAATAGCTGCAACTAGCAATCTCTGGATAGCTAAAGCCAGAGTTCTCTGGATAACTAAATAGGTAGGGGATAGTTTACATGAGGAACTGACCAACACAGCATAATATTTCATGGAATACCAAGCACAATAATAGCCATTAAAGTATAAAGAACAAAGAACAAAGAAAAGTACAGCACAGGACCAGGCCCTTCGGCCCTCCAAGCCTGCGCCGACCATGCTGCCCGTCTATCCTTCTATTCCCATCCTATTAATTTATTTGTCAAGATGCCCCTTAAACGTCAATATCTCCCCTGCTTCCACCACCTCCTCCGGCAGCATGTCCCAGGCATCCACGACACTCTGCATAAAAAACATGCCTCGTACATCTCCACAAAACCTTGCCCCTCGCACCTTAAACCTATGCCCCCTAGTAATTGACCTCTCTACCCTGGGAAAAAGTCTCTGACTATCCACTCTGTCTATGCCCCTCATAATTTTGTAGACCTCTACCAGGTCGCCCCTCAACCTCCTTCGTTCCAGTGAGAACAAACTGAGTTTATTCAACCTCTCCACATAGCGAATGCTCTCCATACCAGACACCATCCTGGTAAATCTCTTCTGCACCCTCTCTAAAGCCTCCACATCCTTCTGGTAGTGTGGCGACCAGAATTGATCACTATACTCCAAGTGTGGCCTAACTAAGGTTCTATACAGCTGCAACATGACTTGCCAATTTATATACTCAATGCCCGGCAAATGAAGGCAGGCATGCCATATGCCTTCTTGACTATCTTCTCCACCTGTATTGCCCGTTTCAGTGACCTGTGGACCTGTACACCTAGATCTCTCTGAGTGTCAATACTGTTGAGGGTTCTACAATTCACTGTATATTCCCTACTTGTATTTGACCTTCCAAAATGCATTACCTCACATTTGTCCGGATTAAACTCCATCTGCCACCTCTCCGCCCAAGTCTCCAAATGATCTAAATCCTGCTGTATCCTCTGACAGTTCTCATTGCTATCGGCAATTCCACCAACCTTTGTTGTCTGCAAACTTACTAATCAGACCAGTTACATTTTTCTCTAAATCATTTATATATACTGTGAACAGCAAAGGTCCCAGCATTGATCCCTACAGAACACCACTTGTCACAGCCCTCCAATCCGAAAAGCACCCTTCCATTGCTACTCTCTGCCTTCTATGACATAGCTAGTTCTCTGTCCATCTTGCCAGCTCACCTCTGATCCAGTGTGATTTCACCTTTTGTACCAGTCTGCCATGGGGGACCTTGTCAAAAGCCTTACTGAAGTCCATATAGACAACATCCACTGCCCTACCCGCATCAATCATCTTTGTGACCTCTGCAAAAAACTCTATCAAGTTAGTGAGACACGATTGCCCCTTCACAAAACTGTGCTGCCTCTCGCTAATATGCCCACTTGCTTCCAAATGGGAGTAGATCCTGTCTCGAAGAATTCTCTCCAGTAATTTCCCTACCACTGACGTAAGGCTCACCGCCTGTCATTACCTGGATTATCCTTGCTACCCTTCTTAAACAAATTAAAAACATTGGCTAATCTGCAGTCCTCCGGGACATCGCCTGAAGACAGTGAGGATCCAAAGATTTCTGTCAAGGCCTTAGCAATTTGCTCTCTTGCCTCCTTCAGTGTTCTGGGGTAGATCCCATCAGGCCCTGGGGGCTTATCCAGCTTAATATTTTTCAAGACGCCCAACACCTCGTCTTTTTGGATCTCAATGTGACCTAGGCTATCTAAACACCCTTCTCCAGACTCAACATCCACCAATTCCTACTCTTTGGTGAATACTGATGCAACGTATTCATTTATTACCTTGCCCAGTTCCTCTGGCTCCACACATAGATTTCCTCCCCTGTCCTTCAGTGGGCCAACCCTTTCCCTGGCTACCCTCTTGCTTTTTATGTACGTGTAAAAAGCCTTGGAATTTTCCTTAACCCTATTTGCCAATGACTTTTTGTGACCCCTTTTAGCCCTCTTGACTCCTTGCTTACGTTCCTTCCTACTTTCCTTATATTCCACATAGGCTTCGTCTGTTCCCAGCTTTCTAGCCCTGGCAAATGCCCCCTTTTTCTTTTTGACGAGACCTACAATATCTCTTGTTATCCAAGGTTCCTGAAATTTGCCATATTTATCCTTCTTCCTCACAGGAACATGCTGGTCCTGAATTCCTTTCAACTGACATTTGAAAGCCTCCCACATATCAGATGTTGATTTTCCCTCAAACATCCGCCCCCAATCTAGGTTCTTCAGTTCCCGCCTGATATTGTTATAATTAGCCTCCCCCAATTTAGCACATTCACCCCAGGACCATTCTTATCCTTGTCCACCAGCACGTTAAAACTTACTGAATTATGGTCACTCTTCCCAAAATGCTCCCCTGCTGAAACTTCTACCACCTGGCCGGGCTCATTCCCCAATACCAGGTCGAGTATAACCCCTTCCCTGGTTGGACTAGCTGCATATTGTTTTAAGATGCGGTCCTGGATACTCCTTACAAACTCTGCACCGTCCGCGCCCCTAGCACTAAGTGAGTCCCAGCCAATATTGGGGAAGTTAAAGTCTCCCATCAGAACAAGCGTGTTGCTTTTACACCTTTCCAAAATCTGCCCACCGATCGAGTTTGTGCAACTTTTTAGGCTGGTTTGAGAAATATTGGACTGGAAGCTGGACTCACCTACAAAATGGTCCATATCCACAAATTGAATCCGCATCAAAATGTTTTGCCAATTGTGCCCATTTGTGGTTCTTTGAGAAGCCATTACTTAAAATTCAGCTTGAATATTGCTGAAATAGTATATTTTGTCAAAGCTTTTCGCCTTGCACTCATCAGGACAATCACAAGAATGCCAATGTCTGGGAAAACTACTTCATACGGTATGAGAAGAAAATGCGGATCGGTTGGCTAGTGGACTCTGCTTGATAGAGGCATTGCCATAGAGAATGCACCAGTTAATGGTCACAGGCAGTTAACTGCCAAGCATTGTTTGAATATTTTTACAGTGCTAGTGTGATGTAGGCTATACATCCCAAAGACTGGACTACCAAATCAATCAGCATTTTGCTTTCACTGTTTGTAACAGGCAAGGTCCGGACTGCCACGCAGCCCATTCTGGCAAAACTCAAAACGGTGTCCAATTTTTGATGTAATTGTGTGATTATACAACTCTTCGGAAGGCAAAGATAGTTTTGAGGGATTTATATTTGTATTGGTGTACCTTGAAGTTGGGTAGAGTTTTAAGTGTGTTTTATTTAATGTTTCTAATCCTGGAAGGGGAGAACCTGTAGTTAGATTCATGCTGGACAAAGGTGTTCATATGTGTGGGGGTTGGTTAAGTTCCAACTGCGTTTCTATTGTGCTTGGACAGAGCTATGATGTATAAATAAGTCAGAGAGGTATGCAGATGTTGCATGAAAACTGGAGGCCCTTGTGAGGTAAAATAACAAGTTTTAGTTTTAGTTTTAGCTGGATATATTGGAGTTGGAGACAAGACATCAGGGAGTGAACATCCCTCAACTTCGCCAGAAGAAAGACTGGCCAGGAAGGGACCTGCAAATAATCAGACTTCCTAAAGTATCAGTTATTGTCCAGAAAACCAGGAAATTGAGATAGAATGCATTTCATAAAATGGCGAAAGTTAAGAAAACAGACAACAAACTACTGTTCAGAAGAATTCAAGGAAGAATAAAAAGTGTTCTCAGTTAAAGAGACAATTGCAGTAACCAGATATAAAGTGGGGCAGCAGCCTTCAGATGAAAATGAAACTTCTGGTTCTGTTTTAATAAGAGTCTGGGTATCGAGAGTTAGGTTAATTGTGAATAGCTTGTACAATAGTCAAGACAAAGAAATCCTGAAGAATGTGATAGAAAATTATGGACTGGATTCAATGTCAAAAGTGGAGCTGTAGCTTTTCTTTTAAAGTGTAATTTGGAAAATCTGGGCTAAATTTCAGAATTCAAACTGCCAAGGGAAATCATTGTGATGAGATTTTAAAGCATGTACTTTTGGGAGTGTAATATGGAAACTCTTGTGTGACAATCATCTGCGGTGATTCTGAGTGAAATCCACAGGCACTGGGTTCAAAGCGGAGTGTGTGTATTTCACCAAAGCCAAAAGGGACATTGTGTTCATGGGACCATTGCATTTTAAGATGTACTTTGTAATCCGTGTTATTCTTAAAATTTGTGTGTACTTGTTAAGATAAGGGAGGGGGAACATAAAGCAATATTGTGCCATAATCCAACTTGTCATGTCCAATTAATATTGTTTTCTTGTAACAATTAATTAGTGACTCTGCTCTTCCATGTTTTATAAAAATAAGTAAATGTAATGTTATTTTGAGCCAGGATTCCATTCCGGGAACTTCCCATCCAGTTATAACATCAACTGTGGTCGTAGCAACAGAATGTGCTTAATAGCCCTCCGTGTGCTACAAATTATGCCGACAGTCATTTTAAGATTGTCAGATGGGCTCGCAGTGTGGCGCATTTGTGTGTACTGGAAGCTACCTATATTAATACACAGGGCTCTATTTGTTACAAACAGAAATAACATATACACAAATTATGACTGTTTCAGCTAAACATGAGTGGCACAGTGGCACAGTGGTTAGCACTCCTGCTTCACATTCCAGGGCCCAGGTTCAATTCTGCCCTCGGGTGACTGCCTGTGTGGAGTTTGTACTTTCCTCCCGTGACTGCATGCATGTCTCCCGCATCCCCCACAAGGACAGCCACCACAGCCATGGGTCCGAGCTCCCACCGTGTGGTACCATATGTGAACCACGCCTGCGGAACTGGGCGGGAACTCGGAGAATCGTCGTGGGGGCCTCTTTCAACGGCCCCCAACTGGCGCCGCATCGACCGCGCACGCATGACTGCCGCTGATTCTCCAGTCACCAGAGAATTGCGTCCCAGCAGCGGAGCGGCGTGGCGAGAATTTTTGGATGCTCCAGTCTCCTCCCACAGTCCAAAGATGTGTAGGTTAGGTGAATTGGCCATGCTAAATTGCCTCTTACTTTCCAAAAGGTTAGGTGGGGTTACTGGGCTACGAATGTAGGGTGGAGGCGTGGGCTTAAGTAGGGTGCTCTTTCCAAGGGACAGTGCAGACTCGATGGCCTGAATGGCCTCCTTCCACACTGTAAATTCTGTAAATAAGTAATAGTCATTCGCTGGTTCATTCCTCAAGTCAATGCCTTAACCAATCAAAGGCAGGCTCCCTGATTTAAGTTTCAACAACATTTGGCAGTTAACAGGAAGTCATCATTAATTGGTCCATTCTTCATGGCAATGCCTCTATCAACCAGAGACCAGTACTGTCTTCTCATTTAGTATACAGTTGTTGCTGCCCTTGACATTGGTATTCTAACTCTTGTCCTGCTGACTGCAAGACAAAAAGCTTTGACAAAAAGTATTTTTACAGCAATACTCAAATTCTGTACTACCAAACAGTTATTTAAAATTCAATTGATGTTCTCGGTACAAGGACACAAAAGGGCACCTTTGAAAAGATTTTCAATATTATAAAGGTTGAATTGACGAAGAAACTGACTAGTGTACCCTGATGGTCTGTCAGGTTTTTTTTAAACACACTTTGTACTTAAAATTAGGACCACATTTTTTTCACACTTTAAGAGGCTTTCTCTCTGCGTGAAAATGTTGGCAGAGGCCGAGGGGCCGGGATTCTCCAAGCCGGCGCCTGGTTGGAGAATCGCTGTTGACGCCGAAAATTCCCGCCACGCCGCTCCGATGCTGGGACGCGATTCTCTGGCGACTGGAGAATCAGCGGCAGTCGTGCATGCGCGGTCAATGCAGCACCAGTTGGGGGCCATTGAAAGAGACCCCCATGGCAATTCTCCGAGTTCCCACCGAGTTCCACAGGCGTGGTTCACATATGGTACCACACGTGGGAGCTCGGATCCATGGCTGTGGTGGCCGTCCTTGTGGGGGATGCGGGAGGATCAGACCAGGGTGGCTTCCACGACGGCCAGGCCTGCAGGCCCATGTTTGGGGGCTACTGATCAGCGGACGCGCGCGATCTGGACGGGGCCCACCTTATTCCGCTCGAACCCGCTGTGTTGCTACGCCATGTTGCGTTGCGAAAACGGTCACCATGCGCATGCGCCGGCACAGAATTGGCTGCTGCGTGTATGTCCAGACTCGCGCTGGCAGTGATGGGTCGCACGTGCCCCGGAGCTGCATGGAGCACTCCGGCGATGTGCTGGCCCCCTGTGGGCCACTGAATCGCTGGGCCGAGGCCTGCTGACACCGGCGTGAAACACTCCGGTGTTTACTCCGGCGTCAACACATAGCCAGGATTTTGGAGAATCCTAGCCTTGAATCCAGAAGTTCTGCCCACAAACCAGGGGCGGGATTCCCCGACCCACTGCCATGTCAGACAATCGGCGAGGGGGGGGGGCGCGTATCACGCCCTGCCGCCCTGACACCGGCTGCCTTATTCTCCGCCACCATTTTCTCACGTGGGGGCGCTATTCATGCCACGCTGGTCGGGGGCCGTTCGCAGCGCCCCCCTCTCCCGACGATTCTCCGATAGGCCGAGCGGCCTTCCGCTTTTGGGCAGTCCGGCCGGCGTGAATCCCTCAACTCACATACTGATGGGACCTGGCAGGTGCGTCGGCAGGGGTGGTCTTCAGAGGGGGCGCGGGTGGGATCCGACCCTGGAAAGGTCCGCCACGGTAGCCTGCCCTGCGATCGGGGCCCACTGATCAGCGGGCAGGCTTGATCCATGAGGGCACTCCTACCTTCCGCGCCAGCCCCTGTAGGGCTCCGCCATGGGGAGCACAGTGAAGAGAACCACCCGCGCATGCCCCAAAATACGCTGGCCGGTCTGCGCATGTACGAGATCACGTCGGCCATTTGGTGCATGCACAAACTCAGCACCGAATTCCTCACTTCGGGGGCTGTTGACACCGGAGTGGTTGGTGCCGGTTCTCCCGCAGGCATGGGGACTTAGTCCCCAGAAGGGTGAATCCCGGCCCAGGCCTCCGTGGCTTACAGAGGCAGTTGCCCAATTCATCTCCAAGAGCAAGTTCAACCTCTTCTCCAAGAGTTGAACTGTCACGAGAGCCGACCATAATAGACTGAATTTGTACTCCATCGAATAGGTGAAGATGATAAATGGATTGCAATCTGTGTAGTTAGTTCCCAGGTGGTCAAACCACCCCTTTTCGGGTGATGAAGATCTTTAGACCATCTGTCAATTTTTTCAGGGTCTGCAACCTCATGTACCCAATGATGGCCAAATATAGTTTTAGTAAACGTCGAACCGTCTTCGTCTACTTCTTTGCTTCCAATTTTAATCCGTTTGCGTTTTAAAGGGGCTAATCGAATTACTTTATTATTTTGCATTCTAAGAAAGCTTGTTTCATCACTTTCTTCATCTGAGTCAACTGCCCAATGAAATTTAGGTTTTGATTTAGCACTGACACTTGATGTTTGCTTTAGAAATGGAGCTGATTGTGCAACTGGGGTTGCTTGTTGAATTGGAGCTATTTGAGGAACTGGAATTGTTTGTGAAATTGAATTTGGAGGTGAAACTGGAGTTGGAACTATGTTGCTTAGAGTAGTTACTCCAGCATCAGAACTAACATTCACGTTTGTGCTTTGATTTAAATTATGAGCTGCAAGATTGTCAAGATTTTGCAGTGTCCTTTAAAATTGTTCATTTCACCTTCCAACACACATCTGAAAATTTTGACTTTTGATTTCATCAAATTCTCTTTGTAACCGTTGGTATTTGGACTCTGATTCAATATTTTTACATTGCAATTCTCCAATTTGAAATGATTGTTGATTAACTTTAAAGGTTTCGTTTTAAAGATCACCTCTTGCTGTCTGCGATGCTGTGCCATTATTGCAATCGACCATTGTGCACGTTTTTCACCATTTAAGCGTGTGGTTTTTCCCCATGCCCTTTTGATATTATCGAGGGACCACTGTCCTTTGGGGATATCATGGGTGCGATTCTCCGCTGCCCACGACGGGTCGGAGAATAGCGGGAGGGCGTCCCCGACATTTTTCATGCCCTCCCGCTGTTCTACCCCCCCCCCCCCCCCCACGCCCGCCCCATGACACGAATCGCTGCACGCCGTTTTTTACGGCGAACAGCGATTCTCCCCAGGCCGATAGGCCGAGTTCCCAGGCCTTTACGGCCGTTTTTACGGCAGCAAACACACCTGCTTGCTGCGGTCGTAAAAATGGCTGCAAAATGCCCGTTCTGGGCATCCAGGGCCCCGATTGGCACGGCAGTACCACGGCCGTGCCAAGGGGGGCATGGGTCCGCAATCGGTGCCCACCGATTGCGGGCAGTGCATCCTTAACGGACGCACTCTTTCTCCCTCCGCTACCCTGCAGGATCAGTCCGTGAGGCGGTCGAGGGAGATGATGGCCCCGCGCATGCGCGGGTTGGAGCCATCCAACGCGCGCATGCGTGGCTGACGTCATCGTGCGCGTCAGCCGGCGTGACGCTTGGAGCGCGGACTTAGCGATGGTCGCTAAGTCCACGATGCTGTGCTTCACGGGGCCCCGCTCCTAGCCGTGCCCGGGGGGGGGGGGGGGAAATCGGGTCCCGGGAAGGGGTGCGGAGGCTGCGTGAAACACGGCCAGTTTCACGGCAGCCTTTACGATTCGCCGCATTTGCAGAGAATCGCGCCACATATTTTGATCCAATTTTTCTTGAAACTTCAGACAGTCCAAATTGTCTACGAATCAAAGATCCAAGATCACCCAATACATCATCAATAGAGACATCCGGTATAGCGTGACCTCCCTTGGTAGTTGTGGGAAGTAGTTCTCTACCATTTGAAGGTTCTGAATCTATTTTAGGATTAATTTCCACCATAAACTCAACCTTACACCCAATTTTTTGGTCGTCAACTATGTGTAATCTGTGTACACAACCGCGGCTATTTTTTCAGTCCCGTTTTATTTTAATTTCAACGACCGGCTCCGATTGAATTAACACAGTCTATAAAAATGCCCTTTCTAGGGGTCGAAGCACTGCTTGATGCGGCTTTAAGGCTTTTAATGGGTGAAAAAGATGTTTCTTACCCCAGTCTAGCCATTTTTCTTTGTGTCTTCCTTCCTTCTGGGCTTCTGTTAGCGATATGATCATTCATCTTCCGAAATCCTCCGATTCTCCCCAATCGTCTCCGACTCGTTCCAAAGGTTTCCGAAACTCTCCAATTTTGTCTCAGTGCTCCTCCCCTCCTGCCGACTACGCCAGTTGTAGAGATCTACCATGCGGATCTAGTGGCACTTGTGACATTAAAACTTCTCGGGTGCGAAAAAGAATTGTTTATTGCCTCTATTTGATTACAATTGAGAGTCACTTAAGTCTTATTCTCTAATAAGTCCGGCTAGTAAAAAGGACTTAAAGAGAAGCAACTTGTACACAATTTAACTTTCAAAATAATACAGAAATGGTTTATTGCTTACGGCAAAACAGCATGCATTTATTTCAAGAGTTAGAGTGGAAAAGTGAAAGTATGAAAAATAGAGACAGCGAATAGTTTAGATCAAAGTACAGGATGATTCCGGGATAAAGATGGCCGTACGGACCCTCACAATTATACAAAATCATATCAGTCTTTAGCCATCTATCTACACCTCTAAGTCATCCTAATTAGTTTGGGTTAGAATCAAATGAGTTTGATTTGACGGTTAGCTGTCAATCTTCAATGTGCAACATTAGTTTGAAATGTTTCATGTCTGAATACTTGTGCATGTTATGGAATGCGATTCTGTGCTGTTATCATGACCAGCTTAAACTGGTCTTCTGCTGACTTAGCTGTTAGCCGTATTGTGAACAATGGTGCCTCCATATTACTATGGTGTTGCTATGGTGTTGCTATGTCCTTGATCTGATAAATGGTACAGCACAAGTGTAGTGTCAAAATGTCTTGCAAATGTATTTGTTAGCTCAGTAAAAGTGCTGTTTTAATCGATAATGGAATTATGCTGTGTCATGCTGTTTTGTGTCTCTGTTGAAGCTATATGTTTTGAAATGACCTGAGGTTATGAGTGTTGAAATCCTTAATTTAAAATGGGTATTTAAAACTAGGGCTTAATATTTACACTAAATAGCTATCTTTTACCAATCAGGTGGATTAGAAAATAGTTGGTTTTTACACCTCCTTAAAAATACTCTTTAAAACCCATCTCTTTGATCAAACTGTTGGGTGCCTATTATTTCTTTATATGGCTTGTTTAAAATATTTCCCTGATCACCTTTAGGTAAAGCACCTTTTACTCTGTTAACAGTGCTACATAATAATAATAATATTCTGTATTGTGACAAGTAGGCATAAATTAACACTGCAATGAATTTACTGTGAAAAGCCCCGAGTCGCCACATTCCGGCACCTGTTCCGGTAGATGGAGGGAGAATTCAGAATGTCCAAAGTACCAAACAGCAAGCCTAAGTCCAAGCTGTTGAGCATATTATATTTGGTAATATTTAATAAGCAAAGAGTTAAAGAAATTGAACGTGACGGTGATCTTTCTGACCTTAATGTTCCTTGTCATGGATCTATTTACGAAATACTTCCAGGTATCAATTTATCTGAAATTCTGAGGTAACTTATATATGCTGTGATAGAATTTTGTGCTTAGTTGGTAGCTACAGTCCATATTGAGTGATTTCAGATCGAGTATTCAAAGAACAAGGGCATTCAAGGGACAAATAGGTGAACTCCTAAAGCTGTTTTTTCCTATTTGGCGCAAGAGTCGAAAGGGAACTGTGGTTTACAAGAGAAATTAGAGATAGTATTAGATTCAAGGAAGAGGCTTACAAATTGGCAAGAAAAAACAGTATACCTGACGATTGGGAATAGTTTAAAAGTTGCTGGGGTCAATTATCAAGGATTTCATAACACAGCATTTGGATAGCAGTGGTGTATAGAATATAGAACATACAGTGCAGAAGGAGGCCATTCGGCTTATCAAGTCTGCACCGACCCACTTAAGCCCTCATTTCCACCCCATCCCCGTAACCCAATAACCCCTCCTAACCTTTTTTGGTCACTAAGGGCAATTTATCATGGCCAATCCATCTAACCTGCATGTCTTTGGGCTGTGGGAGGAAACCGGAGCACCCGGAGGAAACCCACGCAAATATGGGGAGAACGTGCAGACTCCTCACAGTCAGTGACCCAGCAGGGAATCAAACCTGGGACCCTGGCGCTGTGAAGCCACAGTGCTAATCACTTGTGCTACCGTGCTGCTCTATACCGTGCTGCCCTGTAATCAGACAAAGTCAGCATGGACTAATGAAATAAAAATCATGCCTTACAAATCATTTTTTAAAAAAAAATTTAGAGTACCCAATTCATTTTTTCCAATTAAGGGGCAATTTAGCATGGTCAATCTACACATCTTTGGGCTGTGGGGGCGAAACCCACGCAAACATGGGGAGAATGTACAAACTCCACATGGACAGTGACCTGGAGCCAGAATCGAACCTGGGACCTCGGCGCCGTGAAGAAGCAGGGCTAACCCATTGCGCCACCGTGCTGCCCCTACTTTACAAATCTACTAGAATTCTTTGAAGATGAAACTGGTGGAGTTGACCAGGGCGAACTGGTAGATGTGGTTTAGTTAGACTTTCAGAAGGCTTTCAACAAGGTCTCACATGGCAAATTAATATGTAAAGTTAAAGTACATGGGAATATGGGTAGTGTCTTGAGATGGTTAGATAGCTGATTAGCAGACAGGAAACAAAAAGGTGGATTAAATGGGTCTTTTTCTGAGCGAGGTGGATACTCAGCGAGACCTTGGCTCAAAGTAAGTGCAGGTACAGCAGGTAGTAAAGAAGGCAAATGGTGTGTTGGCCTTCATAGCGAGAGGATTTGAGTATAGGAATAGAGATGTTTTACTGCAATTGTACAGGCATTTGTGAGGCCACACCTAGAGTATTGTGTTTAGTTTTAGTGTCCTTATCTTAGGAAGGATGTTCTTGCTGTGGAAGTGTGCAGCGAAGGCTAACCAGGCTGATTCTTGGGACTGTCATTTGAGGAGAGATTAAGTCAGTCAGGATTATATTCATTGGAGTTTATCAAAATTTATAGAATTATAACAGGATTAGACAGGATAAATTCAGAAAGAATCTTCCTGATGGTGGGGGATTCCAGAACCAGGGGTCATAGTTTGAGGACAAGGGGACTGAGGTGAGGAGAAATATCTTCACCCAGAGAGTGGTAAATCTGTGAAATTTGCAACCACAGAAAGCAGCTGAGGCCAAAATGGTGTGTCATTTCAAGAATTAATTAGTTTTGGAGCTAAAGTGATCAAGGGATATGGGGTGGGGGGGAAGGTTGAGATCAGGTATTGAACTTGATGATCAGCCATGACCATAATGAATGGCGGAGCAGGCTCGAAGGGCTGAATGGCCTCCTCCTGCTTCTATTTTCAATGTTTCTTGTACAGAATGGGGCATGTGCAGAGGATGGCTCTACAATCTGTGCCAACAACATCCCTTAAGGCTAACCTAAGAGGAGCATCATTTGATGTACTAATATAATTGGAAATATTGTTTCCGTGCTTTCTGATCAATACATTAGTTTTAATGTACTTTGTTGCTGTAAGAGAAACAGTTTACTGGATAATTGAAAAAGAAAAAGCTTCAGAGAGATCCATAAGAGTTAGGATTCTATGGCTAAAGGAGGCCGTTTAAAGTAACATCACCACAGTTCATTTGACTATTTTAAACAAAGCCATATCATGTTTTATATATTTGTATAGTTACAGCGGCTTTGTGGATTTTTATGTGAGATCATTGGCTGGACTTTGAGAGACTGGAACTGAGCCATACAGAGATGGATTCTGTAAAAAGAAAATGGCTGCCAAGCAGTGAATCCAAAAGTTCCATTTCGGTTTCCAGTGCCAGGTGGGGAGTGAGGGTAAATGGTAATGGGAGATCTGTAAAGGTTGAGTGGGTGAGAGAGGATTAGGGGAGTAAGGGGGTGAGTGGATGATGCTGAAGATGGCTTTATACTGATCTATATGTTTAACTTTATGCAGGTTCATCTTATGTTGATGACACAGAAGAACTAGGCTGATGTGTTTTAGAAAAGGAGGCAGTCCTGTTAACCTGGCCATTTTGGCATTGACTCACCGGTCTCTCCACCTTGGGCCAGTCACAGCCTGGACCCCTAAAGGTCCTGCCTGCTGGGACTGCTGTGAATTCGGGGGTCAGGATTAATCTTGGCTTCTGATTCGCAACTACAAAGGCAAAATCCAATCCCTTGAATTCAATGCCAATTGTAGAGTATTAAATGCAGTTTTATGTTGTGTTGTGAATCATCCCCACACTGAAAACCACACCAAAACAAAACCTAGATAATGATGATGTGTGTAGTCATTTGTCCCACTGTTCTAAATCTGTTGTGCATCTTAGAGGGGAACTTCCAGGTGGCGGTAATCATATGTGTCTGCTGCCCTTGTCCTTCTGGCTGGTAGCAGACATAATTTTGGAAGGTGCTATCTCAGGAATCTTTGTGAGTTTCCAAAATGCACCTTGTAGATTTTACACACTGCTGCTACTGCTGGTGGAGGGAGTGAATGTTTCCGGCTGGGGTGCCAATAAAGCAAGCTGGATGATGTCAAGCTTCTTGAGTGGTGTTGGAGTTGCAGTCATCCAGGCAAAAGGAGAGCATGCCATCGCACTCCTGATATGGGCCTTGTAGATGTTGGACAGACTTTGGGGAGTCAGTTATTGAGTTACTCGCCACAATATTCCGAACCTCTGACCTGCTCTTGTAGCCACATTGTAGCTCCAGTTCAATTTCTGATCAATGGTAACCCACAGGACGTTGATAGCGGGGGATTTAGCAATGATGATGCCATTGGATTTCAAGCGGTGATAGTTAGATTTTATCTTGTTGGAGGTGGTCATTGCCTGGCACTTGTGTGGTGCAAATGTTACTTGCCACTTGTCAGCCCAAACCTAGATATTGTCCAGGTCTTGCTGCATTTGGACACTGACTGCTTCATAATCTGATGAGTCGCAAATGGTGCTGGTCATTATGCACTTATCAATGAGCATATCCATTTCTGAGCTTGGGGTGAAAGGAAGGTCATTGATGAAGGAGCTGAAGATGGATGGGCCTAGGTCACTACCCTGATGAACTCTTATGGTGATGTCCTGGGACTGAGATGTTGGAACTTTACAAACATCTTTCTTTGTGCCAGGTACGAATCCAAACAGCGGGACTGTTTTCCTACTGAATCCCATTGATTCCAGTTTTGCTATGGTTACCTGATGCTACACTCGGTCAAATGCTGCCTTGCAAGGGAAATCACATTCATCTCACTTTTTGAATGTCCATAGCATGCTTCATCTATATTAAGCAATTTAGAGGTTTGTAAACTCAAAGGTGACTGCATCAAGGAATTCTATTAATACGGCAAGAAGCTTAATGACATGTAGAAAATTAAGATTTGCTTTACCAAACTTCAGAATTTGGTTACCCTGATGTCCGGAGGAAGTATCTAGTTTTACACTGAGAAAGTCGGCGAGGCCCCAGTACCAACCCTCAGACTGGTGATGGGCCAGCAGCTGTGCCACATAAAATATAGTCTTCACAAAATAAATGGCTGGAGAATGGCTGGGTCCATGGCCGCGCATGTGCACAATGACGACCTGCAGCGGTGGAGATGGGGTTGGGGGATTTGTGGTGCAGTGATTGGTGGGGTGGAGGTTGTCTGGAAGGAGGGGTTGGGGGTGGCCATATGGCCAGTGTCACTCTACGCAACCACGAGCCATGGTGGGTGGTCAGTGGGTTGTGCAGTAGGGTGGCTACCTTGCAGGCCGCAGGAATGGCTGTCCGTGCCTGGACACCCCAGTCCCGGGGGTCAACCTGAAGCCATGGACTATTGGCTGGTTACCTCCTGCTATTTACATTCTTCCCCTTCTCTCCCTGGCCCTGGTAGATGCCCACCCACAAACCCCCAGCCAGTCATGCTAGCGGCAGAACCAGCAGCCCACGGTCATGCCTCTGGGAACATGTCCTACCTCCTCGCTCTCCCACAGCAGCCACTGCACCTGTTTCCTGATTTTTAATACCACAAGTGAACTTCGCCGTTGGTAATTCCTCCTGGCAGAGGCAAAGCATCACGGGAGGCCCGGAGAATACCAGGACAGGCCCGTTAATGATATACCAATGGTGTTTATTGTACATGCAGCATCAAATGCATTTACGCTGCTGTCAAGGCACCGGACCATGGCATTCTGTCAGGTAGTCAAAGCCGGCCTCGGTTTTCGGCTGACCTGCGATTCTCCAACCAATTGCATTTCCCAATTCCAGCTTCGGCCGCTGGAGAATCCCGCCCAACGTGCTTTAATGGCTCTCAAGTTTCTAAAAGATTTGGGCGTCATTTCCCAGAAGCTTTTGTTCACCATTTTGAAAGGCCTTTTCAAAGACTAAAATGGGGACGAGAAAAGTAAAGCATAGCAACCATATAGTTTACTAATTTATTATGACCTAGTAAAACTATAGCTTGCCTGGCTTTTCGAAATTTTTATTAAAAATCTAAATATTAGCAAGATTTTAAATACTCCATCAGGCTTATAGCTTTATCACACAGTACCTGTAGTGGAAATAGGATGAACTTCAGTTCCTTTCTGAGCCATCAGTTTAAAAAATGGCGATTCAAACAGATAAAAAAATTGGATCATGCTGCGCTTAACCTTTGCGATTGGAGAATTAAACAAGGCAGCTCTGAGGGTGAAGAAGAGCAAGAACTTTTCTCTTGTTTGCATTCCGAAATAAATTACATAAACAAAAATGATGGTTGAACAACTTATTCAACTATCTGCATCCTAACATCAGTAATATAAATTGAATGTATTGTGCTATTGCTATGTTGATGAAGTGAGATGAATTGATTTGTGCCAGGGGAGTAGATATTGGACGGGTGTCCTGTGTATCCATTTAAACTGTTCTGAGCCTGGAGTTTTCTATTAATTATGTAATTTGGGAGCTTGAGAATATTTCACCATCAGAAGCTGACGCAGTGTTAACGGCAATCTAACATAGGATTTGAAGTCTATTATGCATTGCCTGTTACTTTTTAAATAATATATGAACCACTGAATATAACATGCATATTGTCGTTCAATAAAATATGTCTGTAGGGATATTGTAATTAAAATAAAATAAACTCCTCACATGTTGAGACTAGGAGGTACAATCATTACTCAAGCAATGAACATAAATAATATATGTAGTCAGGTAAAACGGTTTTCATCAACACCATTTCGCTTGTTCCAAATGTTGGAAATGCCCTGGGCCTCTACTAATTGAAATGTATTACAGGAACTAATTGACTTTTTCTCTACCCTCATTTTATTTTTATTTTGGTCCAAACATTGACCCACTTTGTAAGTAAACTTCAGCACAGCTTAATTTATCCAAAGTAGATTAATTATGAGCTTTGTATTCAAAATTGGAGTTCAGCTTTTATCCCCTGCTGACTCCTTTACAATTTCTGTTTGATCTGTTGGGCAGCACATTCCTCTGCACTGATTTCTTGTGTCGCAGGAAATCATTGAATCATTGGATGAGATGATGGTGAGCAACGTTAATTTTACTGGAAAATATTGTTCAGTATGAATGCAAAATTAATACAGTGTATGCCCAATAGTGAATAACTTTTTTCGTTTGCCATCACCCTTGTTTTTGTTTTGCCAATTATCTTAATTTGTCGTCTGGTTAACAACCTTGCTACCAGTGTAAATTATTTCTCCTCATTACTTGCCAAATCCCTTCAGGATACACTTCTACAGATGACAAAAGAGTAAGAATGCTCCTTGTTCTTTAAGCAACAGCTCATTTATTTCAGTTTAATTTCATTCATCGGTTGTTTCAACCAAATTTTACAATTTATTCAGCCATGCACGGGAAGGCTTTTTATGCAATGGCGTGAAGCCATACCGCCAGGCCTGAATCAGAGCTCGAGCAAACTATCAGAGGGGGAATTTGATTTGCTCCTTAATGGGGAAAGTTGGATTTCACCTGTCCATGGGTAAATCCTTAATTTGTTTATGCAGCTGTTCACAGATTCTGCATGGTACCTGAGCGGAATTATTGGCCTGGCTTTTGCCGTGGTGATTGAAAGGTGTTTGTCAGTGACCTCAGGTAAAGCTGTCCAAAAGGTATAATGAACTCCATTGGCTCCTAATCATGACTGTAATTAGATTCTGACCCCAGCAATAGCGGTCTCTGGCATCCAGTAACAGTGATGTAATTGGCAGGTTTGATAAAAAAACTTTTCCTCACCTCATTTCTGACCACATTAAATCTGTGTCCTGTGATTCTGGAGCCTTTCACCAACAGAAACAATTTCTCTTCATCTGCTATGTCTACCCCTCCCCCATTTCATGATTTTCAATACCTCAATCAAAAGAGGACAATTTCAGATTATTCAATTTATGTTTATAACAGGAGATCCTAATCCCTGAATACATCTTTTCTGCATTTTATTTTGAAAACTTTTCTTCCTTAAAGTGTGGTTCCAGACTTGGACACAAATGAGCTGGGCTTTGGAGTCTGGTCGTATGCGGGCACAGAGAGGGCAGGGCAGTGACTAGTGAGCGGTGAACAACGGTGTGGGCTAGAAGGCTGAAGAGCCTATTAATGGAACAAAGGCCCAGAGAACCAAGTCAGGCCTTCTAACCAACCCACCTCAGCACACACCGACCTCTGTGACCGCATCCAATGTGTTTCTGGGGTCAATTCTGGCCCGACTCAATCCTGCTGTTCCGAGGCCTTCCCAGAGTGAAAATAGTGTGTTCTTGGAGATGATTTAGAAGGTGTTGGATCTGCTAAATAGAGAAGTTTCTGACTTGAACTTCCTGCCACGTTAGCGAAAATCCAGTTCAATAATTCAGTCGCAAAATCAGTCTTTTACAAAGATTCATGATTTCCTTGCTTTTGTAATCTAAGCCTCTTATTTCGACATCTCAGAATTCTGTATGGTTTGAAAATCACTTTCTCAAGCTGTCCTGCCACCTACAATGATTTGTGTGCTGTGTCTTTCTTTTTCCTGTACCCCTGTTAGAGTTACACTTGTAAGTTTAAGTTGCCACTTCTTATTCTTCCCGAAAATCTATCATTTCTTCCCTGCCAAATACATGCCAGTCCACCAACCTGTACATCTTCTCTTGAAACCTATTCCTAGCTTCTTCACAATGCTTCCAAGTTTTGTGTCACCTACAAATTTAGAAAAAGTACCCCGACTGTGACAACTGGGAGATGTTAGGAAGTTGGAGCGAAGATGTAGTGTGCAATTTAGGAGTTTAAAGCCTGAGGGTAAAACTGCTAGCACTGAGTTGGAGGTATACGCCCACACCTGGCCCGAGGTACATTGTCCCATACAAACTTAAACTCATTCATGCGAATAAACAGGATTCCCCTGATCAGCTGGGATGATTCACTCATGATCCATTGTCCTCCGGGGGCCTAGGGGGGGCAGATCGGGGATCGAGCACCACGACCGTGCTCAGGAGGGGACTGGCCCACGATCGGTGCCCACCGCAATCTTTCCCCTCCGCCACCCCACAAGATCAAGCCACCACGTCTTGCAGGGCGGCTGAGGGGAAAGACGGCAACCGCGCATGCGCGGGTTTGAGCTGTCCAACCCGTGCATGCGCGGCTGACATCATTAGGCGCCGCCGTGGCGTCATTCTTGGCGCGCCGGGCCTTGAAGCCAGGGACAAGGCCCGGCCGCCGAGTTTCCCGGTACGGCCCGCCTATCCCCCCGGGTAGGGGAAAATAGGGGGGCGGGAGAGGCTTCCGACGCTGTCGTGAACCTCTCCAGGTTTCACGACGGCGGCGGGCCTTGCAGAGAATTCTGCCTTCTGTTCTTTCAATTTTGGACCATGCAGCAGGTGGTTTCAATCCTGTCTTGCACAACAAGTGTAACTAGCATATAAGTAGATGGAACTTTTACAATTTAGACTGGAGCACGCTTTGTGTACTTGGCTATGGTGAGATGCATCAGTAAGCGATTTTGCCGACAAGCACACAAATTGAGTTATCAGACTCTAATATGAGCAAGATTCAGTGGGGCAATGATGGATATATTAAGGCCTAACCTGCATATATTTGGGTTGTGGGGCTGAAACCCACGCAGACACGGGAGAATGTGCAAACCCCACACGGTCCAGCCCACAGCTATAATACACTGCGGGAGGCCACAACCTGGTAAGTGGGGCTTCCGACCCTCACTGGAAGGAAGTCTTAATCTTTGGAACTGGAGTTTTCAATCCTCAAGTGAATTAAGATTATTAGGAGGGGAGAGATGGGGCACCAAAGGAGAGGGGCGGGTGTTGAAGAGGATAGGGTGTGTGTTTTGTAGTTTAGATGGGGAGAAAGAAAGGGGGTGTACTATATTTGGGAGATGTTCCCTTTGCATATTGTCTCCCACCCCAAAGTTAATACCTACTTCTTTCCCACCTTTTAAAAAACGTTTTCTTTTAACATTTAGAGTACCCAATTACTTTTTCCAATTAAGGATGCATTATCCTGCCATGGTATGTCATTGTACTGAGCTGAGCAGTAACAGTGTCCCTCATGGGCAGAGTTGTACCATGTCGTAGCAGTCGTAGTTTCATTGGTGTAGTCTTTGTCGTGCTTGCTGTCGACGATGTTGCCTGTGGTACATGTCATGTCATTGTCTTTGATATGGTTTTCATAGGTTGTGTTGTGTCGGTTGGTTTTGTTGCCGGGTTTGCTGCGCTCAAGGACCACACTGTGGCTAATACGAGTCCTTCACACAGTTACTCGTGTCAGCGTCCTTTGTTGCATCTGTCGTTTTCTTGAGCGTGCCGTCACTGTGTTTGTGGCGCTCCCCGTCTGGAGTCATGTCCGGCTTACTTGAATCAGCTTTGGCGTTTGGTTGCTCCCCATCTGGAGTCTGGTCTGTTTCACCTGAGTCAGTGTTGGTTTGTCGATGCTCCCCGTCTGGAGTCATAGCAGGTTCACTGGAGTCGGCTGAGGTTTCTTGATGCTCCATGCCTGGAGTCAAAACATTCAGGAATTCATTTGCTTGTGGAGAGGCTCGAGCGAATGAGGTTTGAAGTAACGTGGTGTCACCGGAGTCACCAGTGGTCTCACTGTGATCGTCGGGTTCCTCTGTACACACTAGCTGAGATCTGTCACTTTGCACATCTTGTATGGGAAGTGGGATGCTGTCGTCACTTTTCTCACATACAGTGGATAGAGCCTCAATAGCTTCTTGTTGTTCACTTGAGCTGGGTAGACTGTCAGAGTCTTCTTCTTGTGGCTCAAACAATGTGGGTGGACTGTCATAGTCGCTTTTTTGTTCACTGGAGCGTGGTGGACTGTCATAGTCTTGCTGTGCACTTGAGCATGGCAGACTGTCATAGTCTTTCTGTTGTTCACTTAAGCGTGGCAGACTTGCATCGTCTGCTGCTGGTTGCTCAGAGGAGGTTGCTAGACCCTCATGGTCTTGTTCATGCAAGGACTGCGCTTTGGAGTCTTGCGTTGCTTCTATCGTGGAGGCTGTCCACGAGCTCGCTGTGGAGGCTTGTGTCACTCGAGTCACTTCTTGTTGTGACCCCTTGTGTATCTACAGTGATGTATATCACCACAGTTGATAGTTCGTTAACAGCTCATCAGTTCTTTGATAACTTGACAATTCTTTAAAACCTGACAGTCTTTGGCAGCCCAACAATTCCAATGCATTTATGTACATGTTACACGCATTCCCATCTGCTTCTTCACAATCCCAAAGGGCAGATGACCTCTACAAAGGGGAGTCTGATCTCTTCCAAAGGATTATTTACCTCTCCCACAGGTGCCCTAATACCAATGTGGGAGCTTATCTAAAGGGTACCCTGGCTAACTAAACAAATCCACAAACTGCTCTTACCTGCACATTTCAGGTTTTAGACATCTACCTCACCAAATTCACACATGAATGGAAACAGCTGCTTATTTAATGGGCAGCTTCTTCCTGCAACCACATGTGTGTGATTTATAACATACCCTTTGTGGTGTGGTTGTAGTCTCACTGGACTCATCATTCAGCTACTCTGGTAATGCTCTGGAGTCCTGGATTCAAATCTCACCATGGCAGGTGTTGAAATTTGAATTCAATAAAAATCTAGAACAAAGACAATGGAACCAATGCCGATTGTCATGAAAACCCGTTTGGTTCGTTAATGCTATTTAGGGAAGGAAATCTTCCCTCCATGTGACTCCAGTTCCACTGCACTGTGGTTAACTCTGAAATGGCCCCAGCAAACCACTGAGTTCCAGGATAATTAGGGATGGGCAATAATTGATGGCCCAGCTGCTGATGTCAACATGCCGTGAATAAATTTAAAAAATAAATTCCACCACCCTCAAAAATGGTAGCGGTTTTCTTCGGCAGTAGATGGTTCGACATCTAAGCCAAAATTCAGACCTTAGAGAACGAATATTAGGTATATATACAATTACAAGGCCTATGAAACGATTTGTCTTTATCCCTGTTTCAAAATTGTTTCCCAGGTTGTGGGCTTTGCTGGCTAGGCCAGCATTTATTAACCATCCCTAATTGCATTTAAGTGTCAACCAATGGCTGTGGATGTGGAGTCACATGTAGGCCAGATTTCCATCCCTAAATTGATAACCGATAATGGTTTCATGGTCATCATAGACTTTTAATTCCAGATTTTAATTCAAATTTCACCACCTGCTGCGGTGGGATTTTAAACCTGGTTCCCCAGAGCATTACCCTTGATTTCTGGAATGTTAGTCCAGTGACCCGGCCACTATGCCTCCCCCTTGCTATTTTCGGTGTTAAAAATAGCCATTTTTATTTTATTTTGAAGCTGTTGCTCACTCACTAGTTTTCTATGTTGACATGTTTGGAAGTTAGAACTTTACTTATTGGAGGTTGAAGTGAGCCTGAAAAATGTCTTCCCTATTATTGAGATCTATGCACTGTGGGTTAGCATTAGGTAAGAAAAAGATCATGAAAGTTGTTGGAATGTCGTGTAAACCCAGCTGGTTCAATGTCTCTGAGGGGAGGGGAGGGGAGGGGAGGGGAGGGGAGGGGAGGGGAGGGGAGGGACCCCCCCCCCCCTCCTCCCCGACCCCCCACCTCCCCACCATTTCTGGTCCATCTGTGACAACACTTCCATGTTCTGTGGTTATCTTTTAACAGCCTCATGTCAACCAGGAATAGGCGATAAATACTGCTTTTCTGTTGCTACCATGTCCAAAAATACATTTTCAAAAAGGTAAATAGTGATAAATTGCATGCATTGGTGTTGGAAGTTGGTAATAACAGAGCACAAATGCCTGATGAACACAAATGGAATTAAAGGAGAGGCTATACATTTTCAGTTGCTATCTCCCAAACTCATATTTTTGTGTTAACAGCAATCATTCAGTTGTGGCTTTGCTCCTTGTTATTTTAAGGTGTATTCTCTTTGTTTCTGCTTCAATCCTTCATTCTTCAAAATGCACTTGGAGGCCGGATGGATTTTTTTCTTGAAATAAGTTTCTGAGATTTGCTACTTACAAATGGATTTTCTGCTGGGAAGATTTCTCAACATGTCACAAAAAAGACATGTTGGCGTGGCGAAGAAATCTTCACAATACTCAGAGAACATCAGATAAAATTATCGATTCACTTATCACCACTCCCAGTTGCTGAGTCCAATGCATGATTATTTTCTCTGTTAACACCAGGGACTCCTGGGGAAGCATCCCATTTAATCTCATTCATACTACAGTATTGTCCCTGTTAACTGGATAATTGCTAGAAGGATACACCCGTCTTCTGTTTCTCTTCAAGATTGAAAACTTAATTAGGCAAAAATATGCCTGATGCAATTATGTCCCCAATATTTCTACTGATCTTGCTGTCTGATAAGCTACCTAGAAAGCCACCTGGAAAACAACCTCTACCTTCTTCATCTGTGTCAACTCCTGCTGCTATTGCCTGTGTTCCTGATGTCCTTTGATCCTCCGTGGAGATGATTAGAGCTAGTTGTAGTTGTTGAAGACAGTTTTGTGCATATATTACACAGAAACCTAATCCTCTTTACTGATACTATTTGCATAGAATATGAGCAGAAAACTGATTTCCGACTTGATAATTGTTCTTGTTTTAATCTCCTTCTCTTCCGTGCCTAGCAGTACATTAGGCGATTTGTTTATTCTCTTTACATTATTATGGAAATAATTCAGACAACAAAGCACCTATTTTATAGGGAAAGATCATTAGACTGACTCACGGCTGTTTACCAGAAGTGTATGCCCTTTTGATGTACGCGACAGTCTGTCATTCTTTCATAGCACTGAAGATGAGTCATTAGCTGTCAAAACTAAACAAAACAGAACATATAGGCTGTGCAAATTGGCTCCTGTTTTTTTTAATACGACAGACCCACTTCTGGTGTAAGCTGCACTAGGTGCTATTTTGCTGAGGCGTAAATGTACATTCAAGGAGACTTCAGTGGAAATATGCAAAGCAGGAACTTGTGATGTTAATCAGCACGTGACAATGATTTGATCCCATTTTGGAGCTCAAGGGCACCCAAACCAACATCGTTTATTAACCTCGCATAGTTGAACATTCATTCAGTCGAGGAAAAGATTTTCTACCTGCACTATTTAAAGAGATCATCAACTACTTTGAAGTGAGTAGCTGATTGATTTCTCCTGGTTGTTGCTGCATTTGAAGGAATGTTTGGTGATTTCAAAAGTTCTTTAGAATTGCTGAAGTCCACTCTCCGGGGATTGGTGTACCACCTGCTGAAGGTCATTGTCCTGACTTCAAAGATTCTCTTGAAAACAATTGTTCTCATCCGTGTGGAGTTTGCACATTCTCCCTGTGTCCATGTTGGTCTCGCCCCACAACCCAAAGATGTGCAGGGTAGGTGGATTGGCTACACTAAATTGCTGCTTAATTGGAATAATTAAAATAAACAAAAAGAAAACAATTGTTCTCAGAGTGAAAAAGTTCCTTTTGAAGTCTCCATTGGGTTTCCATAGTATCCCCACAGTCCAGGAGGGGCCCATAGAGTCTGCACTGATCTTCCGGAGGTGCACTTTCTAGGCCCACTCCCCCACCCTATCCCCGTAACCTCACACTTTGATCACCTCACCTGCACATCTTTGTGACTGTGGGAGAAGAACCCGGAGGAAACCCTTTCAGGGGGAGACCGTGCAAACTCCATACCCAAGGCTGGAATCGAACGGGTCCATGGTACTGTAGGCAGCAGTGCTATCCACTATGCCACCGTGCTGCCCTTGATTTCTTGGTGACTGCCTTATACTGATGGCTTCTAGTTTTGCTCTTCCCTGTCTGTTTTCTGTGGCCCTGGTGATTCCTGTGCATCCCCCCTGCACCCCCCCCCCACCCCGATCTATCCATTGTTGTCATCAAACATGTCTTGGAACAGGGTAATGACACATTTCGAATATCATCCATGAATTCTCTCTCCAGTGTCTATCCTTTTTATAATTACGGTGACTAGAAATGCATTCAATTCTCTTACGTGTGGTCTAGTCAAGGTTGACTGTAGATTTGCCGTACCTTCACTACATTTCAATGTTATCGTTCTTGAAATAAAGCTCAGTGCTTGGTTTGTTTATTTTATATACGGCCTTATTAACCTCTGGCACAACCTTTACTGAGGGTTGCCTTTGTACTACTGTGTTCCTCTATCCCACCTAGACTTGCACTTCTTAATAATCAATGACCTTATTATTCCTACCAAAATATATCACCTCACATTTAGCTGATTATTTGCCAATATTGCATCCCACCATACTTTTTGATTCCAAAGTCCAAATAGTTAACATAAATCGTGAACTGCAGTGGTCCCAGCACTAATCCGTGTAGAACACCACTTCCCATCTTCTGCAATTCTAAATAGCTTCCCTTGCTTCCCACTCTCCACTCCTGTCTTGAAAGTAGCTAGCAATCCATTTTGTCACTTCTCTATGACTCCACAGGTGGGATTCTCCAAACCCCGCCAGGAGGCGGCGTGAATCCTGCCCCGCCGCTCTGAACGGCAGCTGCCGAATTCTCTGGAGGCGGTTTTCGGGCGGGGGTGGGATCACGCCGCGCCATCAGGAGTCGTTGGCAGCGGCCCCCCCTCCCGGCAATTCTCCGGGCCCCAATGGGCCTCCCGGCCACCCGTTTTTGGCCAGTCCCGCCGGCGTGAAATGGACATGGTCCATCCCGGCAGGACCTGGCTTGGAGGGCGGCTAACGGAGTCCTCTGGGTGGGCCCCCACGGTTGCCTGGCCCGCGATCAGGGTCCACCAATCTGTGGTCGGGCCTGTGCCGTGGGGGCACGCTTTCCCTCCACACCGGCCTCTGTAAGGCTCCGTCATGGCCGGCCCGGAGAAGAAACCCCCTGCGCATGTGCAGAAAACACGCTTGCGGTTCTGCGCATGCGCTAGAACATGCCTGCAGTTCTGCAGCACATGCGCCAACTCGCGCCGGCCCACGGCAGCCTACGGCATCCCACGGAGGATTCTGCAACTTCTGGATGGCCCGACGCCGGAGTGTTTCGCGCCACTCTTGGAGCCGGAGTCGGGCCATCGCGCCAAGTAGGGGAGAATCCCGCCCCACATTCTCTGGCATCAAACATTTGTCTATTATAAGGTTTGACATGGATGCTTTAAAAAGTTGTATCCCCTAATAATAATAATCATCTTTATTATCACAAGTAGGCTTACAGTAACACTGCAATGAAGTTACTGTGAAAAGCCCTTGTTCGGGTACATAGAGGTAGAATTCAGAATGTCCAAATTACCTAACAGACTGCCTTTTTGGACTTGTGGGAGGAAACCAGAGCACTCGGAGGAAGCCCACGCAGACATGGAGAGAATGTGCAGACTCTGCACAGTCACCAAAGCCGGGAATCAAACCTGGAAGCCCGGTGCTGTGAAGCAACAGTACTAACCACTGTGCTACCGTGTCGTCCATAGGAACAATACGTTTGTATGTGATTGTGCATATTTTACCCTCGGAGTGAGTAATTCAATATAAAATAGTTTAGCAGCAAAGCCTTTTTACTAAAATGTAAAATAAAGCAGTTGACTTCACTCTATTGCTCTGAAATTAACATTAAAAAAATAAAGTTATTAACACATACACAAAGATTAGTTATAGGTGAAAATCAGTTATACTTATAGGGCACGATCGTGCGGCTTTGTCGCGCCCAACAAGGTGACATGATGACTCGCGAGATTCACGATGCCCGGGATATCCCGCGGGATCTAACGAGATCTTGTGAGATGTTGTGATTTGGATCTTTCCCTCACTGGGCAGGATCCAGATTTTCAAATCTAAGTGAGCAGTTAGACTCACTAAAAAATGCCTGTGCCTGAGTATCCCAAGGAGCAGGATTGAACACCCATGGACCAGGCGCCATGGTACTTGGACGGGATCTCTCAGGTCGTCGGAGACCCCGAATGCTCTTCGCAGGGTGGTACCTTGGCACCCCTGATGCCATCCGGGCGGTTTGGCACTGGCAGACTGCCAAGTTGACATTGCCAGGTTGGCAGGGGCACTGCCAGGATGTCCAGGTGGCACAGCTAGGTTGGCAGAGCCTAGGTGCCAGTTTGCCCATGCCAGACATTTGTCCCGGGAGTGCCCTGACCTTATGAGTTGGGGTAAGGGTGGGGGGCTGGGGGCTGGGGAGCTCGAGGGCCCCTAATAGGTATGTTGGGGCATTGGGGGTTGGGGTCCGGAGGCCACAGTGTCGGCGGGGGGGGGGGGGGGGGGGGGGGGGTCCAAAGATCAGGGAGTTTGGGGCAGCATCTAAAATAGTCTAGCAGCAAAGCTCGTCAGTGCAGGAAATGAAGATGTGTTGCCTCGGCGGGGCGTTCTTTACCGAGGAACACCCCACTGAAAGCACCCAAAACTGGACCAGAGTTGGATTGCCGGTGGAGAGAGGGAGGAGAAGGTCACACAGAAGGTAGCTCCCACCATGGACTTTGTTTTTTGGACATTTGGTTCCCGGGGATTCTGGTTATAAAAACCGGGCCATCATTTGGGATAAGGAATTCATCAGCAAAAATATGGTGAAATCTATGTAGAAGGCTGGTGGCAAGAAGATTACAGGGAGTAATCCTTCGACAGAGCCAGAAATCCCACGAAGCTCAGCCTGAGGAAATGTGATGGACCTGCCCTTGGGTGCGGTTCCTCATATCACGGTGGAAACGCTGACTCGGGCGATGACGCAGGAGTTTGAGAAACCATCTGTGAAGCATTTTGATGAGTAGGGCAGAGTGATTATGGAAAAGCTTAAGCGGTCAATTAAGGAGGTACTTGGCCCAATACAGGGGAAGCTAGAAAAGACCTCGGAGGTTGTGAAGGAGTATAGAGAGGTGCTGAAGTGTGTGGAGGCAGCCTTGTCACAGCATGGTGATCGAATCACCTCGTTAGAAGCTGAGATGCTGCTGGTGGAGGAGAGGAACAAAACTCTGAGGGCAAAGGTGGATGACTTGGAGAACAGGTCAAGAAGACAGAACCTCAGAGTCGTGGGATTGCCAGAAGAAGTGGAGAGCCCGAAGCTGACTGAATACTTTACTCAGATGTTCGTTAAGCTTTTGCGGGGGGATAGGCGAATGTCCCCTCCAAAGTTGCATCGGGATAACCGAGTACACCGGCAGAAGCCTCAGGGAAATGAGCCACCACAAACGATAATGATCGGATTCCACAGCTCCACTGGAGAAGGAACGGGAGCCATATTGAATCGGGACTCAAGGTGGAAAGGAAGCGGCATCTGGATATGCAAGGACGTCGGAGAGGAGTTTGCGAAATGGCATGCGACTTCTAATAAGGTGAAGTCAGCACTCTTTAGGAGTGGAGTCACGTTTGGTATACCAAGCAGGGTTGAGAGTGACTTTTTGGCCGAAAGACTATTTTTTCAATGAGTCGGAGGAGGCAAGGTTTTTGTCAAGCAGCATTGATCAAATAGATTTGATTGGGACTTTAATGGGGACAGCTAGGAGGCGTTGGCTTGAGATGTACTGCAGTTGGTATCTGTTGTATGTTTGGGACTGAGGAGTCTACGGTTGTCACGGGTAGTGGTTAGGGTAGCAGTATGGGAAATATATGGACCGGGGGGGAGGGGTTTAAGTATTGAAAGGGTGTTGGTTACTATTCTGTAGCCGGCATGGGTTGGGAGCTTGGTTGAATAGCTGGTTGTGTATGTGTAAGCTGTGATATGTTAGTGTGAGGCTTGCTGCAATGCTAAATGTCTGCAGGAGAGGTGAAGATGTGAATTTTAATTCAGAGTCATGAATGGAATTTTACAACCCCTCCACTGGTGCGATCTTCTAGTCCTGCCGGAGTCAATGGATGTTTGGACAGCTCGTCACATTTTCTGGTCTCACCCGTGTCACAACAGGGATGTAAAATTCTGCCTGTGGTTGCTAGAACGGGGAGAATGTGCAAACTCCACACGGTCAGTGAGCCAGAGCCGGGATCGAACCTGGAACCTCAGCACCGTGAGGCAGCTGTGCTAACCACTAGGCCACTGTGCTGTCCTGGTTGCTAGAAATTGTTGAGAGTCTGATGCATTGAGCAATTTGTGGGCTCGTGTTGCACTCAGTGAGTTATGTCATTTTAGATATATTCACTGATTCTGACCTTCAGTGCGAAGTAATTGAAATGTAAGCAACATTGTAAGCACATTCTTTGAGCTAGACTGGCACTGGGTGCCATAGCTATCAGATATCACTGTCTTTGCCAAAGTGAATTTAAGAGTCTCCTGGCTCCCTGTAGACACGTCTCTCCTCCTCTCCACTCCCTGTACCAAGGCCACTAATGCAGTCGTGGAATGTCCTGGAGTCCGTTATCTGTCATGGTGTACTATTTTTTCATGTTCCCCGGTCAAATTCACTTTGAGACTGACTTCCAGCACGTGCTCCGGGCACACTGCAGCTCCATCTTTAATGATGAAGACCATGAAGGAGCTCAGGCTTCCTTTAACTCATGCTGGCTGTAATATCTTCCGTTCACCACTTAGGTAAGTAACAACTGCAACATTTATTTAAATATAACTACAATGCAGAGATCAGCAGCCTCGTAGCTCCTGGTTAGCTTCCAGGATTGAACTGATACAAAAACCCATATTTACTCGGGTGATCCCCCACCCAGGTCAAAGATTGGGCCACGTGACCGATGGCAGATCACCTCTTAAAGGGGACAAACACTACACTGGTCTTTCCTGATTTTTGCAGTTCCTGCTCAGATGCTGTCTTCATCAGAAGCAATCCTTGTGATCCTTGCACCTATTTTTGGGTCTTGCCAAATTATTGCATAAACAAAACAGAAAAAAATGTTCCGCGATCGTGTATATGCTGAATAAAAAGTAACTGGTGAGATTTGACGATGAAGCCAGCTACATGCCTCAAATGGTTTGTCATTTTACTGGATAAACGTCTATGCTGATGCCTTAATCCATTTCACTATGAGGCAGCGTTCAGTATACCTTATTGACTTTCAAAATTTCCTCAGGCTAATTAGCTGTCTTCCATCGATGATCATAAATACGTGTGATGTGGAGATGCCAGCATTGGACTGGAGTGAGCACAATGAGAAGTCTTACAACACTGTTGGGTTACGGGTATAGGGTGGATATGTGGGTTTGAGTAGGGTGATCATGGCTCGGCACAACATTGAAGGCCAAAGGGCCTGTTCTGTGCTGTACTGTTCTATGTTCTATGTTCTATATGAATCACTAGCTTTCGGAGCACAGCTCCTCCCTCAGGTGAATCTATAAAAGCTATAGTTCGATTCATGTTGGACAAAGGTTTGTATGTGTGGAGGTTGGTTATGTTCCAACGGTGCTTCTATTATGCTTAGACAAGGCTACGGTGTGAAGAATATCATAAGCCAGCAGTGTTTGCTTTGCAGCTGAGACCTTGTAAGGTTGAGACACTTTTACATTTTAGTGAGTCGCATTTGATTGGCTTGGAAAGAAAGCATCGCATATTGGGAATACTAGAAGACATGTTCCATTTGCAGATTGATGGGACCACTAATATCTTCCAGTTGTTGCCAAGTATAGAACATAGAACACAGAACAGTACAGCACAGAACAGGCCCTTCTGCCCTCGATGTTGTGCCGAGCATATAAATGATCGTGCACCCACACTCAGCTAATAATTTGAAAAACCTGTTACTGCTTTTGTGTTGCCAGTAATTATTGAAGTCTGGGCAACAGGGTGCAAGGGTTTAGTACATTTTGAACATTAAAGGAGTGGCACCTAACACAATAGTTGCCTCTGCAGTATTCTCCAGATTGGCCGAATCTATAAGCATCAAGGGCATTGCTGACCATCACTTTGGCTGGTAGTGTATTAGTCCGTATCTTATGGGCCTGAAACAGCCGACAAATCTCACTCGCAGCTCTGCCTGAGTTGCTGATGTCCTCCAAATTTCTCAGGCTATTTTATTCTCCTGCTGCTGCATGGAGATACCTGGCAATCATCTCAGCATTAAATTTCCATTGACAGGTTAATCCCTTTTCATTTCTACCATTGCTGTGGTGATATTTTCATGTTTTCTATTGTCCGGCTCACCAATGCTAAATTAGGCCTGATGAAAAATCTTGCCTTACAAGTGCTGTATAATCTGCCTTATTTTCTTATATCTTAAATTACCCATTCACACTGGCAGTTTGTTGATGCTTGTGGAGTTATTTTGGAGTCGGTGGATCCATGAACAAATAGTCTTTCCTTTACTTTGATTCTAAAATTATTGATGGGAGGAAAATAGCAGGCTATTGTTACTGTTGTTGGTCTCCCAAGTAAGCATTAAAGCAGATGTAATGTGCACTTCAATTGAACCGAGCACAGTATGCAATTAAATGCCAATGATTTCTCTGAGATTCATTTGAACTGAAATGTGCACATCCCATTATGTCTTGTGCAATAAAACATTAATTTTGCTGTAATAAAATGTTGAAATTATCAGAGGAAGTGAGCGACATTTTGAACATCTTCGTGTAAATCTTCGGTTTACTTCCATTACTTGTTTCTTATGACGGTAAATAGGACTAATCATATTTTAAAATGATGCCCATGTTCCTAGTAAAGCAAGATAAAAATATTGCTGAATGTAAAAGTGCTGATGTGCGCCTTTGGATATAGGTGGAGGTACAAAACAGCGAGTAACTCACTGATCATCGGTTATACACCTTGTAATAATAATTAATAATCGCTTATTGTCACAAGTAGGCTTCAATGAAGTTACTGTGAAAAGCCCCTAGTTACCACATTCTGGCGCCTGTTCGGGGAGGCTGGTACGGGAATTAAACCCACGCTGCTGGCATTGTACTGCATTATTAGCCAGCTATTTAGCCCACTGTGCAAAGCCATCCCCTTTGTTTGTTATTCAGTTGAATTGACTTCAATGGAGCTGGACATTAGGCATAGCATATATCATAATTCCATCTGTTCTGCCTCCACAAATATGTCCATTTTCTAATTGTTGATACATCTGCTGATACATGTGGGCTGAATCGTAGCATAGTGATTAGCACTGTGGCTTCACAGCACCAGTGTCCATAAGACCATAAGACATAGGAGTGGAAGTAAGGCCATTCGGCCCATCGAGTCCACTCCACCATTCAATCATGGTTGATTTCAACTCCATTTACCCGCTCTCTCCCCATAGCCCTTAATTCCTCGTGAAATCAAGAATTTATCAATTTCTGTCTTAAAGACACTCAATGTCCCGGGCCTCCACCGCCCTCTGTGGTAATGAATTCCACAGACCTACCACTCTCTGGCTGAAGAAATTTCTCCTCATCCCTGTTCTAAAGTGACTCCCTTTTATTCTAAGGCTGTGCCCCCGCGTCCTAGTCTCCCCTGCTAATGGAAACAACTTCCCTACGTCCATCCTATCCAAGCCATTCATTATCTTGTACGTTTCTATTAGATCTCCCCTCAACCTCCTAAACTCCAATGAATATAATCCCACGATCCTCAGACGTTCATCGTATGTTAGGCCTACCATTCCTGGGATCATCCGTGTGAATCTCCGCTGGACCCGCTCCAGTGCCAGTATGTCCTTCCTGAGGTATGGGGCCCAGGTTCGATTCCCGGCTGGGTCACTGTCTATGCAGAGTCTGCACGTTCTCTCTGTGTCTTCATGGGATTCCTCCGGGTGCTCTGGTTTCCTCCCAGAAGTCCCGAAAGATGTGCTGTTAGTCAATTTGGACATTCTGAATTCTCCCTCGGTGTACCCAAACAGGCGCCGAAATGTGGCAACTAGGGGTTTTTCACAGTAACTTCATTGCAGTGTTAATGTAAGCCAGCTTGTGACAGTAAAGATTATTATTATTATTACATCTGACCAGAAATAAGTGAATGCACATTGCAGAGTATAATTTTGAATTGCGAACTAATATTTGGTACACAGGAGATCATATGCTGTCACAACATTTATAAATTTGGTTCAGAATGTTTATATTTGGGACAAGATCTTCTGGCTGTTCATGCCAGTGGGATCTTCCAGACCTGCTGACGCCACACCCCCGCCACAGGTTTCCTAGCCATATGGGGTGGATTCAATGGGTCATCCCGTTGACAGCGACGGGACCAGAAGATCTCACTGCCTACCAATGGCAGACCACCTCCCGCCATCTAGAAACACGCCAGAGGGGGAGGCCTGTGGGGACTGCAGGTCCAGTCGGCATTGTAATGGTCAGTGACTGAGGGAAGGTAAGGTGTTGTACAGATGGTGATTGGGGAATTAGGCTTGTGGTTACCTGTATCATATTAGATGAGCTCTTTACGGGTAATCCAACCTGAAGGGGTGCTATCTTCGTTGTCTCCTCTCCTCCCCTTCCTCCTGTCTCTCCTCCTCCTGCTGCCAAGCTCCTGCTCAGTTGGAAACTGGAACTGTCTTTGCGCCAAACAGCTATTGACGTTAGGTCAATTGTAAATTTCAACCATTGAGATTGAGAGATTTTTATAATCCAAGGATATTGAGGGTTGCAGAACCTGGATGGAAAGGTTGGCTTGAGGGGTTGTTTAGACTATTCCTGATCAGTTTTAATAGCAGACACTTGTGCTAATTATTACTATCAATAATGTAGTACACAAGATAAATAATTTGTATTTCTGTGCATTACTGTAGGGCCTTTCTTTGTAGCAGCCTTAAAGAATTAGATTCAGTCAGGCTATAAATAGGAACTTATGCTGAATTCATCTGTACCCTGAAGAAGGAAGCACTGGCTTGGTGCTGTGACTCCATTTATGTTGCTCTCAACAGAAATACCTAATAACGTCTGATTGAGGCATTTTCTGGATCAGTCGTGCACCTTTTCCAAATGTACACTTTTTAAAAAGGTCCGCTTAACTATTATATGCATTTTAAAGTGTGCATCTGTAATATCTGTGTGATCCAAGAAGGGGCAGCAGGGTAGCATGGTGGTTAGCATAAATGCTTCACAGCTCCAGGGTCCCAGGTTTGATTCCCGGCTGGGTCACTGTCTGTGTGGAGTCTGCACGTCCTCCCCCTGTGTGCGTGGGTTTCCTCCGGGTGCTCCGGTTTCCTCCCACAGTCCAAAGATGTGCGGGTTAGGTGGATTGGCCATGTTAAATTGCCCGTAGTGTCCTAATAAAAAGTAAGGTTAAGGGGGGTGTTGTTGGGTTACGGGTATAGGGTGGATAAGTGGGTTTGAGTAGGGTGATCATGGCTCGGCGCAACATTGAGGGCCGAAGGGCCTGTTCTGTGCTGTACTGTTCTATATTCTATATTCTAATCCTTCAAGACTCAAGATAAGAATTAATAATTGGTAGGGTAATAGTTAACTTGAACACTATACAGTAGAAACATTGAAATGCTACATTTATACATCATTGTCTACATTCCATCTGGGTAGTTATGCAGACAATGCATGTTTGCATTAATTTCCAATCAAGGGTGTGCATATTAAATTACACATAAGGTCACTTGAACAGTTGAGATAATAAATTATTGATTTGAATTTGGAAATAATGTCATGTCTGCATGTTAAATAGTAAGGTCATTAGCCATATCAATGCATGTTTTCATTATCAAGCATACTTTATTACCTCTTTAACTTTATGTCGAGGGTGTCCTTCATACACTAAACAGGGCTTTCATTTTCTACAAGAAAGGGCAAAAGGCATATATTTCTATTTCACAGTCTGGATGAGACAAGTATCTGATTAAGAGGTAAATTGATGTAGTTACTTCCATTGAAAACTGAGAGCCAGCAGAAACATGTGAGAAAAAGTTAAGGATATGGAAGGAGCAGTGGCTCAAAAAAAAACCATTCCTTTAGACTGCCAGCTCACTATTATAACATGTAGCTGCTCTTTAAATGTCCATTATATTTTATTCTCTATATCATCTGGAAGATTATTATCAGCTTCTACCACTTTGTGAGCAAGCAAGTTCTTCAAGTGATCGGTTTTAATTTCACTTCACATCAGTTTTATTTTGACATGCTACATACTATTGCATATTTAATATACCGCACTGATGTTTTCCTTGCCTTTCCAGGCTGGAAATATCAGTTTTTTTAATCAAATCTCATCCTCTTAACACTGCAGATGTCATTTATTTTCTGCAACCTACCCGTTATTTACTTGTGTTTTTTGTGTTGTAGTAACCAGAGTGAATTAAAGTGTTCTGGGTTTATTCTGACAAGTTAATTGTGAAGTCTTGAGAACAACCTATCAAAATGTATTGCCCTGATATTGCCCTGATTTGTTAATTCCAATACTTTGCCACAATGATTTAACATTTTTCGTAACTTAGGCAACAACTAATCCCAACATTTTTCCTGGATGTTCCAATTCAATTACATTCACCATTGACCTGGATCCTTTGACCAACACAGAATATTACCCATTTATAATTGTTGCAGTTCATTGTCTGTATAATTCCACTGAAGAAGGTAGAATTTGCTGTTGGTGTTACCTGAGAAAAAAAAACACTGAACACACGTTACTGAATTTCTCTCCCTGCTTTTCAGAGAATAATTAAACAGTTCAAAGTAAGTGATTTAGTACCCCAGCAGAGGGGAATGTGGTGCGATTATGATAAGCTTTGTGTCATGACGTGGTTGATGGTGATACCTAACCTTGTTATGGTGCACCTGCAATAATCATGGAATCATAGACCCCCTACAGTGCAGAAGGAGGCCATTTGGCCCATCGAGTCTGCACCGACCCTCCAAAAGAGCACCCCACATAGGCCCAGTCACCCGGCCTATCCCCGTAATTCACCAACCCTTTGGACATTAAGGGGCAATTTAGCATGGCCAATCCACCTAGCCTGCACATCTTTGGACTGTGACATTAAACCAGAGCATCCAGAGGGAATCCACGGAGGGAACCCACAGAGACATGGGGAGAATCCACTCAGACAGTCACCCGAGGTCGGAATCGAACCTAGGTCCCTGGCACTGTGAGACAGCAGTGCTAACTACTGGGCCACGATACCACCCCTATATTTGTTCCAGTTTTGGATTTAATTTAGGATATCAGTCAATTTCTCACTCATTTAGCAAAGCTTTCGGCAGGATACAAGTATCAGATTGGCCACAATAAATATCCAAGTTGAGCTTTAATAAAACCATCAAGCATAACATGTCTCTGCCATAGCCTTCACAAAACATTAACATGAGAAACTATGGTTACTGAGCACTGCAAAGGACAATCTTGAAGGACATCAGGGCACATATACCCATCTCAGTATATAGGATTGGAAGATAAAATCTGGAATCCTAATTAGAAGAGGGCAGCATGGTAGCATAGTGATTAGCACAGTTGCTTCACAGCTCCAGGGTCCCAGGTTCAATTCCCGGCTTGGGTCACTGTTTGTGCGGAGCCTGCACGTTCTCCCTGTGGATTTCCTCCGGGTGCTCCGGTTTCCTCCCACAGAACAAATATGTACAGGTTAGGTGGATTGGCCATGCTAAATTGCCCTTAGTGTTCAAAAAAAGGTTGGGTGGAGTTACTAGGTTATGGGGAGGGTGGAGATGTAATCTTGGGTAGGGTGCTCGTTTCAAGGGCCAGTGTAGACTCGATGGGCCAAAAGGCCTCCTTCTGCACTGTGAATTCTATGAATAAGGTCCATGTGATTCTCAAACAAACAAATGGAAACATTTGTTCTTGAAAAGCCCATTGTTCAATTATTCAGTTCAACAAATAAGGGCAAGTCCAGAATGAAGGGATACCTGCTCTATTGTGTCATAAGGATGTTTTATTCAATGCCGTTTTAAGTGCCTCCTAATATTGCCGCTTTTTTATTTTTTATTCACTAGACATGGGCATAATCTGGTGAGCGGCCAGGATATAGCAAATAAGGAAATATCAATATCATACTTATCAAGCTTTAAATAGGACATTTGTAGTACACTCAATACTACATGAGCTAACAGTTAAGAATTTGGTTGACCTCGCAAGAAAAACATCCTCCTATAGTTAGTCCCTCGGAATGGGGGATGACTTGCTTCCACACTAAAAATGACTTCTCTGGAGAAAAGAATAATCTTGGATATTAACTATTTTTCAGTGATGAGACCATCAATTCACGCGACACGTGGTTAGAAGTGAACAGTGGTTTTAATCGTCTTACAACAGAGCCTGCCTGTGACACAATGAACTCCAGATGAACTGGCAGGCAGGCTCTCAGCATCAACCTTTATACTTCCGGTTAGGTGGAGGAGCCATGGGTGGAGCCAAGGGTGGAGCCCAGTACAAACTCCCGTACACTCCCAGTGCATCTCCCCCTAGTGGCAGAGCAGCGCAACTGCTCGTGTGCCGAGCTTACAGAGACATAGTACAACATGTGTAATACAGTGTGAATTACGCTACTGTGATTCACCACATTCAGTCAGTCTGAATATGAGAAATGGGTAATGACAATACTTCACTGTGGTGCTTTCCAAATAGCAGACTCTGTGAGTGTGCTTTAACAATCCTTGTGTAATAGGGTTGCGGGGGACGGGGTGGTGGTTAGTGGAGGACTAAATCTACCCGAGTTCTTGAGTAATGTCTACAGAAAGAACAGCCATCTATTGATCCAACACTTTTTATTATGAACAATGATATTTTGATCAAAATTGTTCCTTTATCTATTTTGAACATATTAGACCATTCCATTATGTTCCTGGAATGAGAAAGTTTAATAATATGCATCATTGTCTTTATAAGGCGCTTGTCATTAGTTTTGTAGAGTTGATGGCAGATATTGGACAAACAATCGGCAATATCAGCTGTCCATTTTGAACTGAGTCTATTTGTATGAACTATTTGTTTTCAAGTCACTATTCTGATGTCAGTCCTGCTCATGCATTTGCCAAAACAATCTGACAAGATAAGAACAGGAAAGCCCAAACAACATCTCTTTTAATTGATCAATAATAGATGCCACCCTTGAATGATGGAAGACCATAAGACATAGGAGCAGAATTAGGCCACTCAGCCAATTGAGCCTGCTCCAAATCATGGCTGATGTTTCTCATCCCCATTCTCCTGCCTTCTCCCCATAACCCCGGATCCCCTTATCAATTAAGATCCTATCTATCTCTGTATTAAAGCTTTCTGTTGAAAAAAATATTCTACATGGAATAGGGTTTGAATAATTAAAACAAATCGCACCAAGTCAAGAATACAATGGCGGCAGCACTAGACTCCCCAGTGCCATTAGTTGCAGCCCTATTGGAGATGTTTCAGGATCAATTATGGCACGGGGTCGTCCAGACCAATCATGCGGTTTGAAGTGCGATAGCATAGCCATTCTGTGCATGTATCAGCAATAGATCCAATGCTGAATCCTGACACATGACCTGAGTTTGCCCACCTGGTCCCAGTCATCGGGACTTTCTCATGGGTTACAGCATCTCAGGGAAATGTGACTATCTGGTCCTATTGTCTGCCCAGTTTTAGTTTGGAAGCCCTCCTAACTGATCAACTCTCCTGCTTTCAATCACTTGCACGAAGGCCTTCAGCATTGCATCAGAGAACCCAAGAGACCCCCATCTCTCTCTCTATGATCTGTTGCACCATTACTTTAGTTTGTTCCTGCTCCACATGTACTTTCCAGCCAGTTGAATGTGCTTCTGCAGTCAGTTTGCATCTCTTTAAGATATGCAAGGTTACACAAGCTAATTTTAAATCTTGGTAGCCTCACATGAACTTGGGCCTCTGGTAAGCGTGCAACCACTCAAGCACACATTTCACGCTGTGCTACATGTCACAGTTGTGCAGATTTATAGGCAACATGAAGTCTGCATGCTGCTTGCATTACTTTCAATGCGCATGGGTTAATCGTGCATCAGGATACCTGCCCTTTATTAATGGACCTTATCTAATTTTTAACCTAATGCATAGATATTTCTAAATGCTGATTTCAAAATTACCAACTTGCTCTTTGTTAAGGTTGAGAAACAAAGGAAAAAAAATCTCATTCCATATTCGTGGGTCAGGATAGTATTTCTTGTTAATTAATGTGGCTTGTCCCACAGTCATTTCACTTATCAGTGTGAAACCAGACCTGAACTGAGCTTTAGGCTGTAAAAATCATTAACAACTGAGCAAGATAATGAAACCAGAGGATTGGTTATGACATCTGCCAAGACTCAGATCATGGTTTAGTTCAGAACACTTGCTGTTTGTGCTTCGCATTGTACAGATAGAAGTAAAAGTATCCATAAAAAATGCAGAATGTAACATGAATTATAACTGAACAGCAGCATGATTCATCAGATGCCATAGCTCTTGTTCTTGTAGTGCCTACTCCTGTAGCTTAATGCATGGCTAAAACACTACGGAGGCCTTTGCGAAGGGCCTTTTGTTGTGTTTCCCATGCTGCCAGTTGTTTCCTCGGCAGTCCACCTGGCATTCCTCCAGGGCAAGTACACATGCAGGTGCATCCCCCTGCATATGCTGGAATGGTGTGATTCGGTGCTATCCTGTTACCATGCAGTCCAGCTGCCTGATCATAGAATTCCTACAGTGCAGAAGGAGGCTATTCGGCCCATTAAGCCGACACTGACCCTTCAAAAGAGCTTAACCCCACCTAATCTTGGGACACTTAGGGCAATTTAGCATGGCCAATCTCCCTAAACGCAGATCTTTGGACTGCAGGAGGAAAACAGAGTACCCGGAGGAAACCCATGCAGACAGCGGGAGAATGTGTAAACTTCACACACACAGTCGCCCGAGGATGGAATCGAACCTGGGTACTTGGTGCTGTTCAGCAGCAGTGCTAATCACAGAGCGGCAAGAGAGCAGAGGCCAGGATTGATAACCAGCAGCAGCAGCCAGGCAGCCAGCCAGAGCACATACAGTCATCGAAGCTCAAGGCTTGGTCACCCAAGTGAAAGATTTGAGTAGTCAGGAGGTCTAAGAGCCAGGCATGCGCCAGCACAGTGGTTTTTGGGGGAGCAGCAGGGAGTCTCAACCAGAGACCAGTGCTGAGAGTGAGAGGGCTGGGTGGTGACCAATTGTCCTTTGGAATATTGATTTGGAATTCAGTTATTCTCAATTTAACACAAGGTCCAGTTGCTAATTTCTGCAAAGCAATAGCGCCATCAAGTATGTGATCCAATTCTGTGAATTCTCCTACTTAGAATTCTGCAGAATAAATGTAATGGGGAAATCAATCTTGACACTTTGATAAAGACCTTCCACTTTTGTTTCAAGGCATGAGGTTTTCTCTGAGGAGTCCATCTGCAGTTCCATCTGCTGGGGGTTAACCCCAGGCTTTAGAGAGAGTTTTGTTATCCTGAGAGGAGCAGGAGGACCTAAGTTTTGAAACAAGTCAGGAAATACCATTCCTAATCCAGCACATTTACTGTTGTCGTTTGCATCCCTGTTTCTTCCCCCAATCCATCCTCTTGGGAGTTGACATGTAATTTCATTTGGCATTCCTCAAGTTTGCCGTTGTATGGGGATTCTTTGTTCCTGCTGGATGCTCCATTACTTCAGCACTCACCAAATTATGTTCTACTGGTGTGGACCCGACTGGAGGGTCAATAATAGGCGGCTCAGCCCATTCCGTCATTTCAACTGGAAGATATGTTTTGCAGGCTTTGAATTCTCGGAAATAATTTGGGTTTGAATGTGCTGTGCAGTCTTTGCATGATAACAGGTTGGGGGTGTATTTTTCTCATGGCATTTTGAAACGTTACTGAATTTGTCAATGCTTTTTCTGTGCTTATTATGGTGGCCAGTTCTTCTTCTGCAGCTCTGTTGGACTTCTAGGCACATGTAGTTTGCTGTTTTGGCTGGATTGTCTCTTGAAACCTGCACTTGGCACACCTTTACAGAGACGTCGCAAACGCTGGTGCGAAACTATCAACACTTTGACTTGTTTTTGAATGTCGCATTTAGTGCCTTTTGGATGGATAGGTCCCCCATCACTCTCAATACTGGCCTTCAGAAAGTCTCTTCTCTTCTGGAAAAAGAACAAATCCTGCCAGACAATTGCTAGAAAAGCGACTGATATTAGACTTGGACTGGACAATCCACTTCATTGCAGTATTCGCTCATACAGTGGACTTTTCCTCGTTCATTCTGTCCTGCACTAGCCTGTGCTTCAGTCATATCATCGGCTTATTTCTCCAACCCATTGCTCATCAACCAGTTCATGTTTGCTCGCCTCAAGGCACATATCTCAATATTGACCATCTCTACTGTCATGCTGACAACAGCAATTGATCAATTACTGTAAGGCTTGTTGTTGTCACAAGTTAATGAACATTACAGCAATTAAGCAGTGATTTTGGGCTTCTGTGTCTTGCATTGTGTGAACTGAGGGTAGGCAGTGTCAGGAGGGCATTGACATTATTGGGGATGGGACCTGACATAATTAGAGGCAGGGCTTGATGCCATTTGGGAGGTTGCAAAGTGGGAGTGCATGGAGCCCCCAAAAGTGTAAGTCCGCCTCTGGTCTTCATCCGCACTGTTCTCAGCAATGCATGATATCATGGGTCCTTTCACAGAGGTCCTCACAATGTGGGTAACCATCTCCTTCATAGGATTCAGAAGATGGGTGTCTTTGACACCTGTCAGTTCTACTCTGCTCTATTTACTGTGTGTCACCTTGTTCCCCAAGAGAGAGGGCAGAATATCAGTGATTATACTTGTGTGAAGTGCCTGCCATTGCTGAATAGCTAAGTTATGTTGATGAAGTGAGATGTGGGTGTGAAACTGACCACAGTAGTAAGTATAAGAGGGTGAGGTGGAGTTTATGAATGTTAGGCACGAGTCTTGACTGTCACAGCGTGCTGTTGGGTGAGTGAATGGATTGTGGTGCACTGAGCGGTAGATAGACAATATCATGTGAAGATATATGCATCCATATGAGGTCAGCACGGTAGCACAAGTGATTAGCACTGTGGCTTCACAGCGCCAGAGTCCCAGGTTCGATTCCCTGCTGGGTCACTGTCTGTGCGGAGTCTGCACGTTCTCCCCGTGTCTGCGTGGGTTTCCTCCGGGTGCTCCGGTTTCCTCCCACAGTCCAAAGACATGCAGGTTAGGTGGATTTGCCATGATAAATTGCCCTTAGTGACCAAAAAAGGTTAGTAGGGGTTATTGGGTTTGGGGGATAGGGTGGAAGTGAGGGCTTAAGTGGGTCGATGCAGACTTGATGGGCTGAATGGCCTCCTTCTGCACTATGTGTTCAAATTCTATGTCATTCAGCCTCTTTTGGCACTGCTGTCAATTCCTTGGGTTCAGAATCCAGGTGTTGACCTTTCTAGCCCCCTGCTCTCTTTCCCCTCTTGAGGGTGGTCCTTGAGAATTTCCTGTCCCTTTCCAGAATCTTTGCATTTCTCCTGCCCATTCCAGGATTCTTGCCTCCAGCCAGCCATCATGATGGATCCCTTTGCTTGCCTTGACACTCACTTTGCAATAATTTATAACTTCAGCAATATTTCTGTGTTCTGCTGGACCTTCTTGTTGTGTACAGAAGCTGCAGGTGGCATTATGGAGCAGACAGCGGTTTCAGGCGCACAATCATTCAGGGCCGGGATTCTCCCCTACTCGGCGGGGCGGGGGGTCCCGGCGTGATGGAGTGGCGTGAACCACTCCGGCGTCGGGCCGCCCCGAAGGTGCGGAAGTCTCCGCAGATTTAGGGGCCAAGCCCTCACCTTGAGGGGCTAGGCCCCCGCCGGAGTGATTGGCGCTCCGCCGGCTGGTGTGGACAACCTTTGGTGCCATGCCAGCCGGGGCCGAAATGTCTTCGTCAGCCGGCGTAAGTCCTCGCATGTGCCGGAGCGTCAGCGGCTGCTGACGTCATCCCCGCGCATGCGCAGGGAAGGGGGTCACTTCCGCCTCCGCCATGGTGAAGACCATAGCAAAGGCGGAAAGAAAAGAGTGCCCCCATGGCACAGGCCTGCCCGCCGATCAGTGGGCCCCGATCGCGGGCCAGGCCTTTGTGGGGCACCCCCCGGGGCCAAATCGCCCAACCCCCCCATCCCCAGGACTCCGGAGCCCACCCGCGACGCAAGCTCCCGCCGGTAAGGTAGGTGGTTTGATCCACCCCGGTGGGAGAGGGTTGACAGCGGCGGGACTTCGGCCCATCGCGGGCTGGAGAATCGCCCGGGGGGGGGGGGGGGGGGGGGGCGACTGGCGCGATTCCCGCCCCCGCCGAATCTTTGGTGGCGGAGAATTCAGGACACGGCGGGAGCGGGATTGACGCCGACCCCCGGCGATTCTCCGACCCGGCGGGGGGGGGGGGGGGGTCGGAGAATCCCGCCCTAGATAGGATCGGTATGCAAAGTTTGCCTTTTGCCCACCTGGGCCTGATCAGATGTGGGCAGGTTGCCAATAATGATGCCCAAACCCAAAATCTAGTGAATGTGCTGCAAGCAGTTGAAATAATTCAGTTGGTCATGAAAAAAATGATGATTTAAAACAATCATTTTGTATCTTTGCTACACGATTGGTGTTAAATGTTCCCTCATGCTTAATAGCACTGGCAAGCTTTATCCAACACACTTAATTTGAATAACTGTGGATATTTTTAATTGTAATGACCAATTTACAGTTCCTAATGGTAATTTACATTCGCAAAATCGAAACACAATACAAGGAATGAAGGGTGGGCACATTTTTAAAATTAATTCCTACTTCTGATATTATTTATCAGGAAATGAAAAGAAACACCAGCTGCCGTTAAAACGGCATCATGTTGGAAAATTGTGTAGCCGGGGTGGAAAATGAAGAATAACTTGTAATGGAGACAAGAATGCTGTTAGAGAAAGATGAGTAAGGACTCCCTCTTCGAATCTGCAAAGGCATTTCACCAATGACAAACCCAACTTGTGTTTGTTGCAATGCGCAAGTGGAAATAACATTATTTAAGATTAAGAAAATAATTTCAATCCGGACAATTATTTCAAATGAATTCCTGTGAAAGAAGCAGCCCATTTTAAATCGCAGTGAATATTTTATTTTCCTTTCTGTTGCACACACTTGAAAAATCATTTATTGCATGACTTGTCACTGATTGATGTATGATCCAATATTTAGATAATATATGATTGGGATGTTCAATGGGGAGTCAATGCCAACTTCCACACTTACCTTGTCCAGTATTCACACTGTCTGTAAGGTCTTGGGCTGAGTTGTAAAAATTAGGTATCTGACTACATTTCTGGCATTCCCACCTATATTAAAAATTGCTTGCTTTCTTTTTATTTGAGTTATATTAGTTAGCGTGTCAGACATTGCTGTCATTAATTCCTGGAGGTTACAGAATATAAAATTATAATTGCAAATGCTACATCTCCAATACTGTTTTATTAGTCTATTTTTGATACATGTAACTGGCTGTTCAATTTATTGCAAGGTGCATGGATCTCATGCTGTGTACATTCATTCCTGAAGCATTGCTGTTCGTTAGTAATGATCTTTTGAAATTAGACAGGCTCAGCTAGCTTCTGTCATCGATCTCATTCAAATTCATGCTGTGGGAATCCACTCAAACTTAGTATTTGATTTACTGAGAAATTACATTTCATTACAAATTCATTGGGGGGGAAAATATTCAGGGATAATACTGAGTACACTAATCTACTTGCTTATCTTTGCCAGGAGTGGGGAATCTCGGCTGTGAGTGATTATTACTGACTACGCGTGGGAGGTATGAGTGAAAGGATTAAAAGTAGTTACAGTAAGCAATCCTTGCAACATAAGTTGTACATAGTATAAGGGGATGAAATAAAATGGCATTTGTATTATGACAATTCAAAGAGCGCGATCAATGGAATGAGATCGAATCAATACACATTTAGATTGTTTTAGTTCGATTTGGCTCAGTCATTTGATAATCCAAGAATTCTGAAACTTCAGTGACCAGGAAGAGTAATGGTAAATGTTAAATGAATTTTGCCTGATTTTAATGGTTACTGGAATTCCCCAACCTAAACCTCTTGGGGTGTGATTTAATAGACAAAGTTCTAAGTGTTATTTTGGGCGCAATTGGCGGAATGTTTCCCGAGGCCACGTTGGTGAGATCGCGACCCGTATTTAACGGCACTTAGTTCCAATAATGAGCCCTCACAAGCTTCTTGCCAACACTGGCTGTCTCACCGTCTGATTGGCCAGACCCATGCCTCAGTGGCACACTACTAACAAGGGGAGCTGCTTTTAAACACTTCCACACCATTCACTGCCTGTCAACACATAAGCATGGCATCGCGCAGACCTGCTCCTCGCTTTGGTGATGGCGATGACCATGCTTCTGGATGCAGTGGATGCTTGACGGGACATCCTGTTCCACCGAGGGGGGTCAGAGGATTGGCAACTGGGTCAGCAGAGCTGATTAAGAGGCAGTGGGAGTGGCCTACAGGACAGGCAGCGTGACCAGGAGGACAGCCATCCAATGTCAGAACAAAACCAATGAACTCCACCTCGCTGCAAGGGTAAGTCACCACCTCTCTCCTGACATCAGTTCCGCCTGCAACCCTTCAAATTCCCGAGCCACTCCCACAAATCTCTGGATAACACTTCACACCTTCCCCACATCTGGTCTTTGTGCTTGTTCCTCATCGTCCCTGGTACTCACAAGCACAACCCCTCCATGTTCAGTGGTGGTCCCGCGCATGCTGCGTGCCATAGCCATCCCACTCCGATCCACCAAGTGTGTGGCTCACAATGCCCTCTCTTTGTCACAACAGGATACATTGGCCCATAGTGGCGTGAAAGGGCCAAGATGGATGGCAGACTACCAGAGATCAGAGCCCTTTCCCCCTCTGAGGAATAGGCTCCGGAGATCACGGGGTTGGCCGGGGAGAGAGCAGTCACGGACAGCGAGGTCGGTCTCCGCCGCAGAGGTGAGGAATTGTTCATTCCAAACCAAATCATCCTTCCCTCTCACTGACCACATGTTCATTCTCTTGCAGGATTGCCATCTGACGGGGCTGGGCCATTCAGGGTCCTCCTCTCCTCCACCACCCAAGAAACAACTTCAAAGGAGAACTCCAAGGAGACCATGGGAGAGGCATCACAGCTATTACCCCGACCGTCCACTGCACAGAGACACACTTTTGTGGGTGACTTGTGTGGACAGGCTTTTGGGGCACAATTTGGTGAGCACCTCACAATTGCTGATGCACATCAGGCGGAGGCAGGAACATCCGAGGGAGTCAGTTGTCTGAGATCTGCTGGATTCCAGGGCTCAGCTAAGTCTCAGGTCAGATGCCAAGCTTATGGACAAGATTATCCCAGAGCTGATGCAGCTGCTAGAACATGGCCATGAGAAACAGGACACAATGTCAGTGACCCTTGCTGGGTGCGTCGCCGATTGGAGAAGTCCCAAAGGCTACGGGCGCAGGAGATTATGCCAACAATGTTTCACATTGAGGCCAGCACTGCTAGGGTGGTGACCACAGCAGAAAGACTGTATCATGACATCAGTGTCTTGAATTGTGGTGTCCAAGGCCTCAGCTGCGACAATGATGGCTGAGGGCTTCAACATGATAACCTGGTCGAGGAGGGACTGATCCCAGGCGCATATGGACATTGCCAAGACACGCCAGAGCATGTCCCAGTTACTGAGGGATGTGTCCCAAATGCAGATGGACGTTGCTGAGACACTCTACAACATGACTGAGTCACAGAGGAACATCGTCGAGGGCGTCCGCAGGATGGTGCAGCCAATGGGGAGGCACCAGGAGCGATGGAGTTGGATAAAACAAGGCCACTGAAGCTCACTCCAGCAGTCCCTCCATCCTGCGGAGTCTCCCAGGGCCCTATGGTTTCCATCAGGGAGGAGGAATTATTGAAGGTCATCCAGCAAGACAACGGCGGTCTCCAATTCCTCCCACTACCCACCTCCTGACACCGACACGTCTCACGGATGGTGGGCAGACATGAGTTGAACATTCAGGGAGTAGAATCCTTTCCTGTTAATGAAGGGCACTCTTGATGCTCTGGTGAGTGCAAGGCGACATGCATGCCATCAATTATCTGAGGCATCCCGCGGATGACGGAGTATCCTACAGCCCATGAATCTTGGTGGGCTTGGTCCAGCTCAAAGTTAATACAGTCTGCTGCCTGGGCATTAAGGGCATCCATGATCTCACGGATGCAGGTGTAGACTGTAGCTTGTGATATGCCACACAACTCCTTGCTCAAGCCCTGGAATGACCCAATGACATAGAAGTTCAGGGCTGCGGTAACCTTCACGGCCACCGAGATTGGGTGTCCGTCTTCATGGGGTGGTAAGTCCAGGAGGACATGCACAGGTGCTGCACTGACTCTTTATTAAGAAGTCTTACAACACCAGGTTATTCACGTGAGGAAGGAGCAGTGCTCTGAAAGCTACTGTTTGAAACAAACATATTGGACTTTAACCTGGCATTGTAAGACTTCTTACTGTGCCAACCACAGTCCAATGCCGGCATCTCCACATCATGACTCTTTATTAAGACAGAGTCTCCTGCGGCACATGTTGTCTGTCATCTCCTCGAAACACCAATGATGTCGGTACACCTTGGACCATTGCTGGCATTTTCCACTGCATTCCACTTTGGTCTGATGGGCAGCCAGCTCTTCAGGGTGTGCGGTGGCCCCCTGCACATGGGTCGATGCTGCTGCCTTCTACCACATCTGGCTGCCTGGGCTGCCAACAGCACCATGAGGGCATCCCCTGAAGGATCAACACCACCATCCATTCTGGTCTCTGTAAGGGATTGGAGAAGGAGACAGACCGACAATCAGTCAGGTCTTCCTTTCCAGGTCCTCAATTCCCCCAAGCCTCCCCCATCCTTACCTGACCCGCCTTCTCTCAGAGTGCCATCCACCGAGCCAGTTGTGCTGAAAAACCTCGCTCTGCACACTCACCCCCAGCCATTGCGGAGGGCTCCTGGACCCAAGAGCCCTGCCGGGAACATTAGGGAGACTGTGCTCAAGTGCCCTCCCCGATCCACAAACTCACCTAATGGTTGCGAGGATATCCTTGCTGAAGCCCAGCTCCTGAGTGTATGATTGTTGGCTGATGCCTCCACGATGCTGACGCCTCTAGAGTTCAGGCAAAGTGTTAAGACAGCAGCCTCCAGGGAGGTGCTCACATAACTATCAAGGCCAATTCCTTATTGGCAATAACTTGAGGCTGTGCAGCTGGAGGCTGCTCACATTCAGAGGGAGGTAAAGTGGCTGTCAGCATATAATCGATAACAGATTTATGTCCTGGAAGTGTTTGATAGGACAGACCGGTAGCAGCTGTAGGTGTCCCTGTTATGGGTATGCACGATATTTAAAGGTGGCGTGAAAGCCTCATGGATGAAAACCCCCCCTCCCACCTGCCAACAGTCCGAGGTGACCCCGCTGAGGGGTTCCCCCACCTGCCCGAGCACTGGAGCATCAGCTTCAACGCCGTTGAGCTGCATGCCGGAAAATAGAAATGGTTACTCACCTCCTCAGTTTTCCTCTTCAGCCATTGCGTCAGCCTCACGTTTTTAAAATGGAGAGCTGAACGACATCCGCATGATTTCTCGCCGGGGAGCCAGTTAATTCCGGGAGGCCATTACATTCATCTTCAATCTCGTTTAGAAGATGGAAATTTCCACTAGTTGTGTTCAATGATATGCTCACCATATTTGTGCATGATCTGGAACTCTCCATTGGGAGCGGGCCGGTTAGATGACAAACTGATTTGCACCCATCGCGGATATCAATTTTAGCATTTCCGCTATTTAACTGGCGCGCCCAGATCCGCGCCAGGTGCAATGAGTTGGTTAAATCGCACCCAAATTCTGTCGGGTTCCTGTGCCTTCTCTGAGTCTTTCCTTCAAACGTTTCATCACCTGTCCTAATATTCCTACTGTCAAAGTTTGTTCCTGATGATGTTTTCTACATTAAAGGAGCTATATAAGTATTTTTTATTGCAGGTATGTTCACACCAAACATTATTGTGCATGCACCACATCTGTACAGTAACTCATGAGGAACTCCAGTGGATGCACTGGCAACATCGCTATCCAGCAAAAAATAATTATCATGGCAGCATTTGAGATTAAAAACTTAAAGGTGCATTTCTGGGAACCTAAGCCCTGATTAAAATTTTGAAAAGGTATCATTTATAAAAGATTCTTCCACTGATTTTTCCTGTCATGAAGGATAAAATTAAAGTTCGGATCATCTTATTGCCTCTGCAGATCATGTTATCATGAAGCTGTGACTAGTTACTGGATGACACACAAATTGCACATTGCTCTACAAATTAGTTTTCCCCTCACACGCTGGTTCAAGGCTCGGTGAATGTGAATAATTCCACTGAGTGTGGCCATTGCTTCCCTGCATCTGCTGAAACCCCAGTGCTGTTGTCTAACTCCCTTCATGATCACTCAAGTTTTTAATTTGATTTAATTGAAGCCCAAAATAAAAGAAACTCTCAACAGAGGATTTTTTGCACTAAATAAATAAACATTTTGGCCTTGAATTTGCACAGCTGGATAGTGGTAGATGAATGCTTAACATAGTCAGCTGAAATATCTCCTCCCGCTAACATATCAGAGTGATTGACATTTAAATGAACAGATTATTGCTTATGATAATTATTTCCCGATGTCAATAAGCGGGCCTAAATTTCGGGCGGTCTGAGAGGTCACATTTCTTTGAGTGTACAGGTGGGGCTCGATCTAAGGAGGTCCCCAGACCGACTGAGTCCTCATTTAATTTGGCTGAAAGTATTTTTGGGAAGAGGGGGGGTGAGGAGGACCAGCTCTTCTGTCCACTCTCTCCATGAATGATTGTGTCTGGGGGAGTTTCCAATTTCTAAACCCAGTGGTGCTCACAATATGTAAAACTGACAGGAGTTGCATTGTAGGTCTGATGTAAACCCAAGGCTAAGGGAAAGGTTATTGATTCCACAGGGGGTCTATTAAATAAAGAAGATTGTGTTCAGGATATGTATGAACTGGAAAATATTTATTGCCCAATCCTAGTTACTCAGACAAGATGCTGATGGACTTTTGCCTTGATGTGTTTGTGGTGATGGTGGTCCCACAAGGGTGCTTGTTTGAAAATGCTTGGATTTTGGCCAAGCAACTATTTAAGGATGGCAGTGTATGTCTCAGTTAGAAAGGTATCCGATTTGAAGGTGATGGTGTTCTTACGATTTGGCTACTTTCGTACTTAAAATAATAGAGGTCCCAAGGCAGGTCTACCTTGTTGAAGTAAACGCAGGATGTTGTGCTGTACATCATGTTGGTTGAAATGCAGCATAATGTGTGCTGTTGCAGTTGAATGTATCCTTGCAAGTGATGCATCATCACAGTACTAACTTGAGCATTGTAGAAGTGGAAAAGTTTGAAGAGCTCGGGAAGCAAGTTACTCATTACAGACTACCAGTTTCTGCTGATTTTTTTTAACATAGTACAAAAGAGACTGGTTCTGTTCAATGGTGACATCCAGTTTGTTGATGGTGACGGTTTTTATGATGTTGTCACATGATTTTGCCAAGGGTGGCACGTGACACAGTGGTTAGCCCTGCTGGTTCGCAGATCCAGGGACCCAACTTTGATTCTGGCTCGGGTGACTGCCTGTGTGGAGTTTGTACATTCTCCCCGTGTCTGCTTGGTATACGCCATGTGCTCCAGTTTCTTCCCACAGTCCAAAGATGTGAAGATTAGGTGGATTGGTTGTGCTAAATTGCCCCTTAGTGTCTAAAGATGTGTCAGCTAGGCTACGGGGTTGCGCGATATTGGGGCAGTGGGCCTCGGTAGGGCGCTCTTTTGAAGGGTTGGTGCAGACTCAATAGGCTGAATGGTGTTCTTCTGCACGGTAAGGATTCTAGGTCAGAAGAGGTAATTGGGTCCTTTCTTGTTAGAGTTGATCTTTACCTGGCACGTATTGTAAATAAGAACATAGGAAATAGAAGTAGGAAAAGACCATACAGCCCATTGAACCTGTTCCGCAAATCAGTATGATCTCGGCTGATAACATAGAACATAGAACATAGAACAGTACAGCACAGAACAGGCCCTTCGGCCCTCAATGTTGTGCCGAGCCATAGTCACCCTATTCAAACCCACGTATCCACCTTATACCCGTAACCCAACAACCGCCCCTTAACCTTACTTTTATTAGGACACTACGGGCAATTTAGCATGGCCAATCCACCTAACCCGCACATCTTTGGACTGTGGGAGGAAACCGGAGCACCCGGAGGAAACCCACGCACACAGGGGGAGGACGTGCAGACTCCACACAGACAGTGACCCAGCCGGGAATCGAACCTGGGACCCTGGAGCTGTGAAGCATTTATGCTAACCACCATGCTACCCTGCTGCCCCTCTGATCTTGCACTTTAATGCCACTTTCTCGCCCACTCCCCATTTCCCTTGATTCCCTGAGTAACCAAAAATGTAACTGTCACAACTTTAAACACAGCATCGAACCTTCTGGGATGGAGAATTCCAAAGATAGTTCTCCTCATCTCAGTCCAAAGTGATCAACCCCTTAACCTGAAACTGTGCCCCCTAGTTCTAGATTCCCCAGCCAGGGGAAAGGATATCTCAGTATCTACCCTGTCAAGCCCATTCATGGATGCTTCAATAGGATCACCTCTCGTTCTTCTCATTGGCAGAGAATATTCCTCTTCTTACACCTAATGTTGTACAAAGCAGACAAAATACATGTTTCCAGAGCTAATGGAACAGGTAGCTAGTTTGAGAGGTGCCACTCCATATCAAGAGTTTCTGACCACTCTTACCACTTGTATATTGGAAGGATTTATGGTTTGATAATCAACCTGTTTGGTCATGTTATAAACACCACTTTTGTGGTATTCAAGCCCTGGAGTGGAACTTGAACCCAGAGATTCTGGCTGGTGATTGAGGACTCTGTTTAATGAGCCTCTCCTCATGACAATCTCCTCATCCGAGATACAAATCTAGTGAACTTTTGCTGTCGTACTTCCAATGCAAGCATATCTTTCCTTATATATGGAGCCCAAAATTGTACATGGTATCCAGGTGTGGTCTCACCAACACCTTATAAAATTGTACCAAGGCTTCATTATTCTTGTACTTCATTCCCCTTGCAATAAAGGTCAACTTGCCATTTGCTTGCTGCTTCTGCATGGTAACTTTCTGTGTTCCTTGTACTTGTATACCCAAGCAGTGGGCAACATGGTGGCACAGTGGTTAGCACTGCTGCCTCACAGCGCCAGGATCCCAGGTTCGATTCCCCGCTGGGTCACTGTCTGTGCGAAGAGTGCACGTTCTCCTGCGTGGGTTTCCTCTGGGTTCTCTGGTTTCCTCCCACAGTCCAAAGATGTGCAGGTTAGGTGGATTGGCCATGTTAGATTTCCCTTTAGGGTGGGGTTTCAGGAATGGGACAGTGGATTGGCACTCTGCAGAGTGGTCTTTCGAAGGGCTGGTGCAGATTCGATGGGCCGAATGGCCTCCTTCTGTACTGTTGGGATTCTATGATTCTATAATAAAGTTTCTCTGAATCTCAATCTTTACAGGTTTCATAGAACACAGAACATACAGTGCAGAAGGAGGCCATTCGACACATCGAGTCTGCACCTGCCCATATGGTATTAAGTTTTGGGCTCACGTCACCTCCTCCACATTCTGTTTGATCTCTGTAGAAGGACAGTCTATTTGTGAAATTTAGCATCAGAAGAACTTTTACTCCCTCTATCAGACCAGAGTGCTTCTCTAATTTCCCAGCCGGAAAGTGGGAAGGCACTGCTATTGTACTGGTACAGGATTACAGTTGACAGTCAGGGACAGGTAGGAGTTCTGCAGCTTTACCCTTCTGGCCATAGAGCAGCAACTCAAATCACAAGGCCCATATGCTATTCTCAGTTGGACAATCCAATTTGAAGCAAGAAGATGCTGCGTGGCCTGGCTTGCGATATTGTTCCAAATGGGACACCTGCTAAAGGCTTTTGCAGATTGCTAATGCTTTTGGTGCTGGTGTGGTAAGTGCTGCATGTAATTGGCACATCATGGTGGGTTAAACACACTGGAAGTCAAGGATGTTCAACTGCAACTTGAGCACCAGTGAAATATGTGGATACCAGGATCTGGTTCCGGTGAGATTGAGCCGTGTGGGGGGGCCTGCACAGCTGCGGCTCCTGGACAGAGAATGGCACTGATACGTGGAACAAATAACACATTGATGGGCAGATCATTTCTACGTCAAAGTTCTGGACATGATAACACATTCTCAGGCTTATCCTCAGTCCCTGTTGAGGAACCGGCGAGGTGTGATACCGAATGTTTTTTTTTGGAACTGAGCTGATATAGCTTTGAAGTGGTACCAATATGGAACGGTGACGTTTCCTTGTTGTTTAATGGTTAATGTGATATGTGGAATGTTAGGTAGTTTATTTTCGAGGCTTTATTGCTGTTGACCGTTTAATAAACAAAATATTCTCAGTTCTTGGGCGCGATTGTCCTCTCCCCACGCCGGGTGGGAGAATTGCGGGAGGGCCGGGCGACTCATTTCACGCCCCCCTGGCGCCACCCGCGATTCTCTCACCCCCCGCTCGGAAGAATCGTCGCTCGCCATTTTTCACGGCGACCGGTGATTCTCCGACCCGGATGGGCCGAGCGGCCTGCCGTTCGCGACCGTTTCACGACGCCGGCAACCACACCTGGTTGCTGCCGTCGTGAACATGGGCGCCAAAGACCCGTTTGAAGCTTGTGGGGGGTGGAGAGGGGAGTGAGCACCCCGGCCGTGCTCAGGAGGGGACTGGCCCGCGATCGGTACCCACCGATCGTCGGGCCGGCGTCTCAAAGCGACGCACTCTTTCCCCTCCGCCGCCCCACAAGATCAAGCCGCCACGTCTTGCGGGGCAGCGGAGGAGAAGACGGCCACCGGGCATGCGCGGGTTTGAGCCGTCAGCCGTCGTGACGTCAGCCACGCATGCGCGGGTTGGAGCCGGCCAACCTGCGCATGCGCGGCTGACGTCACTTCGGCGCCGGTTGTTCTCGGCGCGTCATTCCCGGCGCGCCGCTTTGACGCAAGCGTCGAGGCCCGGCCGCCGAGAATAACGGAGCGCTGCTCCTAGCCCCCTGGGTGCTGGTGAATACGGTGAGAGGAGCGGCCTCCGAGGCAGTCGTGAAACTCGGCCGAGTTCACGACGGCCATCCCGATTTTTCCCGGGAGCGGAGAATTCCGCCCCTTGTTTCTAGTTTTTAATCATTCATGTTGGGGGGAAAAAATTCACTTCAGTTCCAATTTTCCCCCAAGTCATTCTGCTCAAACTAATTCAGTCCATCACATTCCAACAACAAAAAATGTCTGCAACCAAGGAAATAGGCATGTTAACTGACAAATAATGGCCTTGGACAATGACAGTGCAATGACTTTGTAATCCATCTGTGCTTTATTATTTATTTTGTAGCTATCTGAAGTTCCTGGTTGTATTGCAATTTTGAAATCACTCAGTGGTATTTCTTCTTTTCCAAAGCAATGGTTTCATTTTGCATTGGATTTTGGGACATGTTTGTGCAGACTGCTGATGTTAGCTGTCAGCACAATCACAGTAATTGTGATGGTGTACATTCTGCAGGATTATCAATCTTGAAACACTATTGCTTGTTTATCAAGGAATACACTGGCGTTGGTACCCAGGAAATCCTGTGCCTAATAGATTTTATCAAATAAGAAGTGGCTTTTGTATTTCCTTCTATCATAGACTAACAGTTATGTATTCTGCCTGCGGAGAAAATCAGCACGATATTAACCCATTGTTTTAAAAGGTGGGTAACAAGTTGGATATTCTGGGAAGAATGACACCAGCAAAATGCTCATCTGAAGTTGAGCCAGAGGTGAGTGTCCAGTATTTTCTATTTCTGTGACTGACCCCCATGAAGCTGCACCCCCCCACCCCACAATACATCTCTCAGCAGAACTGTGGATCCCATCAGAAATGGCACAGGCAAAGCTAAGGTGCTGGTCATTGGGGATTGACAATGTGAATTGTTCCGAATAAAGTCTCCCAACGTACATTTACAGATTTGGACATTTACACAAGTTAAGCACTGAACTAATATTATTGGGTCACACATTCCTTGGCTTTCATGATTCACTGTGGGGAAATAATTCTGACTGAATTTAAGTGATGTAAATGATGTGCATTTTTTTTATGATGACGTTAGTTGAATGAAGAGTGGTGATTAGGTCAACTCTACTTCATGGGTTATAACAATGTTACGTATACCGACAACAACAATGCTATTTAAATTGATAGTTTGCACTTCCAATCACATCCATTACTGTTTTTGTTACTCTGAACATAACCAATTTTAGCTATTGGCTAAGTGGCAATTATTGAACATGCCATTGTTTGACTGAATACTTACTTAAAGAAATGGAAAACATAATGGGTGCTATTTCCTTCCAGTAATGCCTGAATTGTGATCGGGTGAAATATTGGGAGTCAGCTGAAAATCGAGGTTGATGCCAGGCGCCCAACGGAACACTCTGCTCTGGTGCCTCGATGGCGGTGTGGATTCGTTCCACGCCATGCTCCACCGTGGGCATGCAAATCATACAGTAACAGCCTTTAGCATATCATTAACAGGCCCAACCCGGTAGTCTCCGGCCTCCTGCGATGCTCCGCCTCCGCTAGGCACAGTTCACTTGTGTTATTTACAAAGGTAAACTGGGCCCTGTGGCTGCTGGGGAAGTAAGAAAAGTTTCCAAAGGCCCAGCCACGGATTGGTTGGGGGGTGTCTGCCAGGTTCAGGGGAGTAGCGGGAGGCGACCAGGAGATGGGCCATGGGCCCAGGGCACAATAGGGAGGGAAGAGTGTCAGAGGAATGGGCGAGGGGTGGTGCTGGGGCCGGCAGGGGGATGGCGGACAGATGGGGGCACTGCTGCAGTGCAGGCCAGGGCCACCGCATAGCCCGCTGGAATTGGTTGGGCATGGGAGTACTCACCATGATAACATGTCTGCCCTTTACCCCCTGCAGAAAATGGACATAGGTATACAGCCAGGAGTGGTTGGCATCTGCCTGGTCACCAGAGCCTTGGCAGATGCACTGAGGCTGCATGAGAAGGAGCTGCTCAGAGAGGACCCTGCAGAACAGCAGCTGCCCCAGAGGAGCAGGAACCAGCTGGTGATGATGGAGAGCCAGCCGGCCAACTGGTTGCGGAGGAGGAGAGAAGGAGGCGTTGCATCAGGCCTCGAGTATACCAGCAGTGCCTGTCATATGAAGACCTGCCGGACCGATCATGCAGCTGATGACTGTGGTTGAGCAGGGAGACCATGCGACATCTGTGCCAGATCATGGCTCATCTGGAACCACTTGGGGTAGTGGAAGCGCATCTGCTCCCGGTGGCCGTCAGGGAATGGTCGCCTTGAACATTTATGCCACGGGGTCCTTTTAGACGTGCAGCAGGGATCTTCGAGAAATCTTCCACGCCTCTGTGTACAGGTGCATCCACACCATAATGGATTCTCTGTATGCCCAGGCAGTATAGTATATCACCTTCAACGTGGACCAATCCCACCAGGTTGCACGGGCAGCAGGATTCGCCATCATCGCTGGCATGCACCAGGTCCAGGGGGTGATCAAAGGGATGCATGTCCCCCTACAGGGGGTGCCCTTCATCAATATGAAGGGATTCCACTCCCTGAATGTGAAGTTGATGTGTGACCAACGCATGCATATCGTGCATGTCTGCGCCCGTGATCCAGGAAGCTGCATATCCCACCCTATGGCCTGGCTGCTCTTTGCCAGTGTTCTGTGGAGCAACTGGGGCCTGATGGGCCTGGCAGTCTTCCGGGTGTTATAGATGCCATTGTGCCACCCTGGTCTGTCTGCTGCCTATCAGATACGCCAGGGACAGGCGGGGGGATTCAGAGGTGCTGCAATGTTCCGCACTGCCCCCCCCCCCCCCCCCCCCCCCCCCACCTTACGGGTGTCACTGACACAGGCCTTCTCTCTTGGGGTGCCCAATGGCCCCTGGGCTGCACCTTAGATAGGGGTGCAGATAGAGCAAGCTGGCGCTGCCAGTCCTGGAGACCTGATCTTGTCTCGGCCATGGTCTCAATGCCCACGGATATGAAGCACAGGGACTGTGCCATGGCCCTCCGAGACTGGGCCACATCACTCAGGGACCATGCTAGGTCCCTCTGTATCTGGCTCAGGTCAGCTAGTGCCAAGCTAATGCTCTCGATGTCCATAGCTATGGCCCGTTGCGACCGTCTTTTCCAAAACCGCAAGACTTTGATGGATTGCAACTAGTCCCAGGGGTCCGGCCGCCCTCCGACCATCCGTGCCCCCCCCCCCCCCCCCCACCCCTCCAGGGGGTTCTTACCTCCACCTGATGCACTGCTGCATGTGTGTGGTAAACATCAGATAGTACCCAGGAGCCTTTTCACTAAAATGTCCAACCAATGAGAGTGTCTCTGGGATGGTGGAGGATTTTGGTGACAGGAGTGGCGAGATTGGTGTTGAGCCTGGACTTGTGTTCCAAGGTGTTGCAGAGTTGTGGCTGGGGGTGTGGGAGCCCGGATGGTGCTGCCTCATCGACTGGTGAGTCGCGGGTTAGGAGCTGGGGACGGGGTGCATATTCTTCATCATCTGGTGGTGACACAATAGAAGAGGCATGGTGAGTTTGTGGGTAGACGTGGTGTGGGAGAGGGGGAAGGGTGACTCACGCGCCATAAGTATGTCGCAATGCATTGAGGGCTCATTGGTTGTCCCATGGTAACTTCTGCCTCTGTGACTGCCCACTTTCCCACCTCACCGGCCAGGTCCAATGCCTTCTGCTCCATGACGGTGAGGGGCTGCAAGTCCAGCGTGCCGCCTCTTGTCTTTTCTCTTTCTTTGAGGTTGTGGGCCACATTTCCCTGGCGGGACAGATAATGCACAATGTGAGATACTCAAGCGCGGACAACACAGGGGGTTTGCTTTTGGTGGCCTGTCTGTGCCTGGCACTTGGCCATGGCATGCATTATGAGTTTTACCATGTAGTGCAGGGTGGGGTGCAAAGGGACTGCCAGCGGGTGGGGTGCGGTCGCCCTCTGTGGGGTGTGTAGTGTGGGGGTGGTGGGAGAATGGTGGTGCCATGGGCACAGAGGCATGTCCAGCCTAGGGGGTTGCCCATCCTAACCCAGCACTGCCTACATGGTCACCAGTCAGTGCACACGAGGGTGGGGGTGTGGGGTGGGATGGGGTGCATGGGATGGGGGTGGTGCCAGGGGCATGGAGTCAGTCACTCGCCCAGGCTGCCTTGAGGAGGTTGTGCATCTTTTTCCGGCACTGCTGCCCATTCGTTGTGCTGGAGCCCACGGCGCTCACGGCCTCTGCCATCTGCTCCCAGGTCTGGTTGATGTTGGGGGTGGCAACCTCCTTCCCGCACCAGGGATCAGGGTGTCCTCCCTCTCCTCCATGGAATCCAGCAGTATCTCGAGCTCTGCATCCGCAAATCTCAAGTATGCTTCCCGGGGTGGCATCTTCTTGGCTAGAATGAAGAGTGTTTGGGGAGTGGAGTGCTTCTATGCAGTTCCAGCTTGCCAGGCTCTCCGGTGACAATTCCGATCCCGGCGAATCGGACGCTGCATCAGTTGGAGTTATACTAGTTCCACGTGGTGTGAGCGTTGGCCCATTTGCATGTCGTCAATGGCTCCCCAATCGGCGCCGCCATCGGGAGCGTGAAACACCCGCCATTCAGACCTATCGTCATCACTTAGTCTCTCAAATGGAGAATCCAGCCCAATATAGTTTACTGCTCAATGCAAATATTCTGCAACGTTCATTTGTTATGGACTTATTGTCAAATGTGCCAAAGCAAGTACAGAGAGGATGGTTAATAGCAGTATTCCTTAGGCTATTCACGGATGATCTTCTGAAAGGTATTTGCTCAGAAACCCGTTTTTAAATTCTCAGAGCCCCACTGGTTTGCATTTTCTTATATTCAAGAACTCCTGCAAATGTTAGCAGTGGGACTCATTATATATATTGTATTGTTCTGCAAGAAAATAAACATGAAATTTGAACATCCATCTTATCTCAAGTTCTCACATTCCTCAGAACTTTTACTGTGTCCCTATGACATGCACAAAAGCAATTATTTTCAAAGTGACTGTCAAACACAGTATACAGCACTCTGATACCTTGTAAAATCAAAAGCCTAATATAATATTTTATCCCAATTGTGTTACATTATGACACATTTTGTGGGAGTGATTCCCTGTAGAATGAAGGTTGTAAAATAAATATTTATACAGAAGAACAAAATCAAATAAAGTTTGTGAGACATTTATGTCTTGGGTAAAAGTTTTGAATTGAGCATTTTCACAAATCTCTCTCATCCTTTAAAGTTTTGTTCAGTTTCGATTCGCCCCGACACATTAAATATTTAAACATATGTTCATTAAACACAGTGTCTTGAAACAATATCACCGTGGAGATCTAATTAAAAATATAATTTGCAACATCTCAAACCACAGAGATAAATTTCGTTGGTGAGGTATTAACTCAGTTTAAAAGCAAATTTGATCCTTGATATTTAAAAGCGGTTAATTTCTGCTAAAGTAATGTAACTTGTGTGTTTGATAAAAAAAATTTAAATTTTAGGGTACCAATTAATATTTTCCAATTAACGGGCAATTTAGTGTGGTCAATCCACCTATCCTGTACACCTTTGTGTTGTGGGGGCGAAACCCACGCAAACACGGGGAGAATGAGCAGATTCCACACGGACAGTGACCCAGAGCCGGGATCAAACCTGGGTCCTCGGCGCCGTGAGGCAGCAGTGCTAACCACTGCATCGCTGTGTTGCCCCAATGTGTGTTCGATGTTAAAAATGCAGCGGAAGTTTTAGTTTGCCACAAAACATGGACCATCTATCAGAACATTGGAGTATATTTTCAACTTGCCACATGAGCATAGAAATGGCTTTGTAGGTAGACCAATTATAGAAACTGCCTGGTATTTGTTTAAATTAAAACCAAAGAAAATCGATTAGCTTCTATAATACATGAGGCAGGTCTGTAAATGCAGTGTGAGAAAGTTGAAGATCGGGGGCGGACTTCTTCCGAATCCATCAATGAGCTTTCTCCAGTGCCTTGAACTTGAATTCATCTCTTAGTCACAGTGAGCTGAGTTAGAATTAAAATTGAAATCCTTGACAGGCAAAACACAGGGTGGTCTGCTTTTTGACCCTGCCTCCCCTCTCATTTAAAATATTCTTTTGAGGACCAACTGTGGTTCCTCTATCTTGCCACAAGGAAAGATTTACAAACAATTAACATATGTTCTCATTGGTTGGCAGCTGAATCACGTTGTTAATTTCACTGAGTCACGTAGGCCAGGGTAGCCTCTGTTGCAATCCCTGACTTCTCTCAAGCACTCCAATAATTACCATGGGCCTTCCAACTAATTATGGAGAGAGAAGTTACAGTCAAATACTTTTTCGCAACAGTGGTAGCGATTAATGGTTAGCGTTCCTGATCTCTATCAAGTGATCGCTGGTCAAAAGTATCAGTGATTAATTAAATTGGGCTAGATTTTGGTTTTCTCTTCTGAAACCCATTGTGCTAACACTTGGGACAGATCCTCTCAGGTGACACATCAGATGGACATTGACAAGCAACAGGATGTACTTTGGCAAAGTTTGCAATTGAGATGATGAGACTAAAATGGGTAGAAATGGATAACCATGCAGCAATGTGCTGTTAAATTTATGATAAGTTTTAAAATCTCTCAAAAATATTGTGAAGTAAATTTTGCACAAATGGGTGTATGGTTTATGGCAGTGGTGCGAGGGCTTGAGAGTAGTGTAGATCACCTGACTTATAGCTCGCTACGGTCATTAGCCTTGATTTTGCGGGAAGAGCATTGATGAGACTTGTAGTGTTCAAGACAGTCAGGTGTGAATTTTGATGTTGCAGCCTTTAGGAGAAGGCAGATGAACATAAATATTGAATGTCTGATGCGTTGGCATGCCTTCCAGATAGCCTCTTGTCTCTGCCGAAGAGTATGGAGAATGTGACCATTCACCAGCAGGATGATGATGGCATGGACGCTCGCATGTTGATAGATTAGTACCCCTTGCAGCTCCTGAAGCTCTCCCTGTTGTGTCTGTCAATTGGAAATCCTGCTATCATGGCAAATCCATGTGTTCATTCATCTTGCTTGACCCTTCTGACTGCTAGATGACAACCTGGAGTAATGACTTCCACGACCCGCCAGATACACTAATGAATGAAATATTGGAAATATCTCATGCTTCTCGAAGAAGGTTAATTCACAGTCACTGACAGTGCTGCCTCTATCCCAGTGTGAGGTTGAACTGTGGGAGGTGGCTCAATGCAGTGACCAACTCCATGTCGAACCGAGTCAGATACTGCTATTGGGTAAGCAGCAGAGAGGGGATTAGGAGAAGTGATCCTGGAAAATCCTTGATGAGCAGACCCATCTCTGTAGCTCCCCACTCCATGATCATCCAAAAAGAGTTTACTCAGCCTGCAGTCTTTGTTTCATATCATGTTCATGCAGAAGATCAAGAGGCACCCTAGCCACGTCTCATATACATCTGGCAACAATTTCTGTGTCCTTCAGATTTTTAACACCAGGAGTCAGATTACCGTTATCAATTTGGGAACCCATGAACTGGGCCATTTCTAAATGTCATGGTTCCAAATTCTCCGTTAGTTGTGGGCTGGGGTCGGGGCACCCACCTCCTGAGATGGCAATAGAGACAGGTGGATGTTGAGGCTGGCAGGTTAGAAGGACCAGCTCTATTTACTGGAACATCAACCTAGTTGTATTCATGTTTAATAGGTCCTCTACCCCATTCAGTCTCCATGCCTCCTCCACATTCCCCCTTCAACGTGCACTCATATCTCCCATCCCCCCTTTATGCCCTCATATCCCCTTACCCAGTATGCACTGTTTCAACTATTAAGCAATATAATAATGCTGGCAAGTCTTTGAAATACCCAGAACGTTAAAAAAAAGTCAGCTATTCAAAAGTCCATATGAAATTGCCCATTACGTTCTCAGTAAACTGTCAATCAAATCCAGGCAGTGAAATCCCAATCGAAGAAACCTTTAATCCTCTTCGAACCTCTTGGTCTTGCCCAGATAAGCAAAAGGCATTGGGAATACAGCAAGAACAGTTTATTATACACGTATACAATCGTGAATCAAACAAAGCTCGAAGTCCTCTTCAAGTTGTACAAAGCTGAATGCATTAATCTGTCCTGGAGCTCAGCCAAGCATTCATAATGAAGCCACATGGTAATTCAGATGATTGGACAACTGTGCAGCTCTTTTCTAGTGAAACAGTCCCCACAGATTTACTTAGCTAGTGTGGTTTCCATAGCTTTCAGGCACCCATTCACCTCACCGAAAATAGCAATGACAGGAAAACTTGAATTTGTAGCAGTTATTTTAATACTGAACACAATGTTAATTGAAGTGAGTGCTGAGTTACAACTGACCATGTTCCCACACTACCCCACACCCAGGGAACTTGGAAGGTGGCAGGAATTGCAGGGGATGTATTAATATATGGCCCGCAATCTCCCATTTTGTCCTCTCCGTGCAGTTTGGCTCAGAGTCAGGAGATACAGGTTCAGCTCCAGACAACAAAACCATCACTAAAAATCCCTCATAGTTTCCCCATAAATGCAGCCTGAAGAAATGTATTCAAAATCACCTCACTTGCAACTTAGTATTTGACCCTTCAATAATGCTAGTGCGGGGACACTCTTGTAGCATGCCATGCTGGACGTGTCTACAGGCACAGCACGTCCCACCCAGAGGGCCTCCGATTTACAAAGCACCATCTCCAGCGATGGCATGCGTTTGAACTTTTCACCCTGAGTGTTTCTGAAAGGATTCTTCAATCAGATTGATTGAAGAGACATACTGTTTCTTGCCCCACTCACACGGGCCGCAGATCCGCTGTGAGGCCTCAGCTTTGGAAGAGATCCAAGATTAGAGGAAATTGATGCTGAAAAACTCTCAGAAATTCCAAGGGCGGGTCTCGGTGAGGTGATTACCACACACAAGTCCTTTGCGACTAAGTCAAAATCCAGGCGATTGTTTCTCTCCTTTCAGTTGGCATCCTTTCTGTGGCAGCATCGCTTGCATGGTACCATGTCTGAATAATACACCAAATAGCATTCGGAATAGCCAGTGCTGAACATACTAGTTATATATGTAATGGTGTACAAAGGATAATTTATTTTCGCTGGCCAGTCACAAGTAATGACGTTATAAAGCTCTTTGATACTTTTTCCGCGTGCAGTTCGGCAATTGTATATGTGGATAGTGAGTCATGCAATGTCTCATATTTTCTTGTTTTCCACTGGCAAGATAGTTATCTTAGTCCCAAAGCAGGAAAAATACCATCAGACGGGTACAATTCACTGAAGAGAACAGAATGAACAATTTCATCAAATCCTTCGCCTTGTTTCCACTGCCAGCTCAGAGGTCGGTGAGTGCCGGCAGCAATAAATTGCACTTTCATTTTGACTTGATAAAAACTTAAGTACAGCATCAGTTTTCTAACGTGTGAAATACAACAGCAGTGCAGCTTAAACAGCTCGCAAAACTGAAATCTATATCTGTCAATGTGAATAAAATAATTTCATTCTTAGCTGTGAAATGAAGATGGTAAACATGCTGCGATTAAAATTGTTTCTTGCACTGATGAAGGCAGCCAGCGATTGGTACATAAATTAACATAGCATGACGTTGGTTGTCACCTTAGTTTCTTCCAGTCACTGGTATCAATGTGAGAAAATCAGGACCACTTCACTTGACCTTTTGGAATGAGTCTAAGATAATTGCACCCAGAAACACCCCTTAGTTTGCCTCCAAACATACCAGTTCAAGTACCAAATGGACATGAAGAGATCAGTAAAATCACTGCCTTGTATCAGCTCCTTTTCCATTACTGAAGTAATAACTTTGAAACCTTTGCTAATATTCAAAACAACTTGCAAGCTGCTTGGCCAGTCGGAGATAGATTAAGAAAAGCATTTCTTTGTCAAATACAGTTTTGTATTGCAGCATGGACACCTTGGGGGTACAAAGTGGTGTGTGTTTACTGGTCACAATACTTTCTTGGGATAAAAAAAGTCAGCTTTATCAAACCTGCAAGATTTCCATGTTCAGATCACGAAGATACACATTTGCATGCTCTGTCAGTTGCCATCTGTGTCATCTATGGCATCAGCAGTCTGTTCAGGTTTTTCAGAGCTGACTGGAGCCCAATAGTGAAAGAATCTATTTGTCTGTCGGTTTATTCTCCAATTGGGTGATTGGGGCCGCTGTTGCCGAGGAAGCAATCAAGCTGCCGTCTTACCTTGCAGCAATGTTTTTTTTTGTGTCCAGCTGCAAAATGTTTTGCACTGTCGGCTGGGCCTATCACAGATTCTGGGAATAAATTGGGAATCTGCACAGTGACCCGCTTGCCCCTTACACAGGGCTCTGCTTGGGCTTCCTGAGAAATCGCTATTTATTTTAGGCCGTGATTGTTTTGAGTTTCCATGAGTGAAAAGCAGTGATCAAACGTCGCTTGCTTCAGCCCCATTGTTAATGACCTATATTCTTTTGCACCTGATGGAATATAAATCGTAGTTCTGACAGATGACAGAGTGGCAGCTGAGGACTAGACAGATTGTATGTCCAAGAGTAGTAGCACAGTTTTGACTTCACTGTTGCTATAACGCTCAATGAGGTCACAAGATCAGGAGAATTAGATTCCAGGTGACCTGCTCTGAATGTGAATTGCCCAGTAACGGGGGGGTGGGGGAGCCGACCTCTAGTATAAGAACCCCAATTTGGGAGCAGGTCTGGGACGGAAATCCTTCGGGAAGTTGATAGTGTAATATTGTAAATGAATACATACAGCATGTTGACCCAGGACAGGAGTCGTGGAGTTTCAAGATGGCAAAACTGGCTCCGCATCTCGACCGATGCAGCAATAATTAAGGGGCTACCAGCGGCGCCACGTGGAAAACAATCAGTGCCGGATTCGCTGGATTCGCAATTGACACGAAGGAGGCTGACAAGCTGCAGCCCCATATACACACTTCAGTCCCCACACACATCATCCCAGCCAACAAGATGGCAGCGAGAGAGCAGCCCCGAGATTCACGGTTACTGAGTTTGAAACCCTCCTGGACACCTTGAAGGAGAGTCATCCTGTACACCGGCCCGGGAAGGAGGCTGCCGGTCGCTACTGTTCACTGTGCCTGAGTGCAGGTGGCAGAGTCAGTAATCGCCACCAGCAACACCATCCAGACCAGCAGTGCTGTAAAAAAAAAAACTGCACAACTTCCTCAGGGCAGCCAGGGTGAGTGGGCAGCACTGTGCCCCCTGGCACCAACCCTCATCCTACACACCCATAACCCCCCCCCCCGACCTGGAGGGCGACCGAATCCCCAACCTAAACCACATGCCGGCACACATACCGGCCGCCGTGGCCTGGTTGCCCTGACCATTGAAGCCACCAGCTACCTGTCCTCTGAGCTGCATGCGTTGGACTGTCCAACACTGCTTGTTTTCTGCCCCTCACTGCAGCAGAGCAGCAGGCCCTGAACATGGTCGGCCGGCCGGAGGAAAGCGCAATTTCCAGGGTGGCGATCAGCCTCGGGCAAAGATGTCAGAGACCCGGTTGAGTTCCCCGTGACTTGTGTGTCACCAACCCCGCCCCCCTCCCCCCACACCATCTTCACCCCCACACCACCCTCACCTCCATACCACCTCCCACAACCTGTGTCCTCCCTCCTCTCTCTCACTCATCAGCCACGGCGCCTGTTTCTTGATTTTGAAAGCATTAAGTGAACCTTGCCGTCGGGAATTCGCCCCGGTGGAGGAGGAGAATCGCAGAGGCCCTACAGAACACCGGGTCAGGCTCGCTAATGATATGTCAATGGCATTTACTGTATGTGCAGACGCTGCTGTTGAGACACCAGTGAATTGTGATTTGGCATGAAATCGCGCCCGCCACGATTTTGGCGTCAAAACTGATTCTCCGCCCAACCGCGTTTCCCGATTCCAACGTCAGCCGACAGAGAATACCGTCCATAATCTTTGTTTTCTACCTGCCTGGTCAGAACTCAGTACTGTGGCACACTGGTTCTGAGCTAGGGTGAGCCAAAAGGTCATGAAGTATTTGTTTATCCACAAGGGGATTCACTCAGATGGTCAACTAGTTTGTTTTCATTTGCAAAGCGAACCCTGCGGAGGCAGCGATTTTCTTCCAGAAGAGGGTGTAACCGCTGTCCTGACCTCCCCAAGTCTGGCTTAGGGCAGCAATGTCCATGTCAAAATACCTCAGTTCCCGGACAATGATAGCTTTACACTGTTCCTGTCTGTCACTGTTGGGATAATCCACGAGGCTCCTGACCTTCCAGGTCCAAAACTTCATTTTAAGGGATGGAAGATGCCTTTGTGTGAGTTCTTCTAATGTGGGGTGGCTGTTGCACAACAGCTACCATACAGGCTTGACAGAGCAAGGCTTTACTTCAGTCGCAAGGTGATTGGAGGCTAGGGTCCACTGCATGGGCCAGGACATACAAGCGCACATGTCCTCCTTTCTCCTTCCCACAGGACGTATCTCCTCGGATTCAGAATATGCAGTGAGCTCATGAGGGTCCATTTGGAAAAATTTGATCTGTTTGGCATGCGAAGGCTAAACAAATTGGCTACTGCAACGGTAGTTTATTCAGGCTATTGTTGAAGTGATTATTGGGCAACTACAACGTGTGCTTGAGCATGAAGGATACAAAGTTTGCTTATGGGAGAGACACGTGAATCTGAGTCTGAGAAAATAGCTACCAACTCATAAATTTTCTTTATGCAGCAATAGGCCAGATTTTGTGGTCAGTGCCACTTGCATTTGCTCATAGCCCTGTGGGATGTGAAATTGTTTTGCACAGTGCTATTATACTGCTCTATCTGCCAGCCCTGCATCACTGACTGCATCCTGTGCAACCCATACAGCCTTGCAGGATAAAAAGGATGTACATGGCTGCACTCTCTGCAGGTGGCAGGAAACCCAACATTTCAAATGTCCGTGCCATTCAGGGCTATTCTGTCTTCTGGACCATCAATGCCCTCAGCTGAGGCCCCTGCAGCAGAATTTATCTTCCCTCTCACCCTCCGGTGAACTGGAAAATGAATCATCCTTTCCCCATGCTCTGACTGGAGGTCATTCATGCCCAGGAAATGTTCATGATCCCAAGTCTACACTAACCACCAAGTCCAGTACCAATGTCTGAGCTGGAAGCAATGAGGACTCTCTTCATCCGTGCAGAGCTGTTGATCTCCTTTCTATTTCTCGCACTGCTGGAGCTGGGCAAGTGACAGTTCTTGGGTGGCTGAAATCAGTACCTCAGAAGGGATAGGTTGGTACAAAGGAAAGCAGTGACGTGGAAAGCACGAGATCCATGGTCATAAAAGTAGTTTGCTAATCACGTTGGGTTGTAGGATGAGGGTGAAATTGATGATGAGAAGGACCAGCAGGTAAGAACATGCTCTCATTGTCAATTTTTTCAACGATGCAATGGATTCTCTCACTCCTGGCCTCCTCATACTACTAACCATCTCCTCCAAGAGTTTCAGCAGATGTTAGCATTTGGTTTTGCTCTGTTTTCTGATAAATGTGCCACATCCTGCTTGAAGAGATAGGACAGAAGGTTAGTGGTTCTGTAGCTCTGTATTGGGGTGATGTACCTGCCATGAATGAATATCTGGAGCGATGCTGAGACAGTGAGAGGTGGGTCTGAGGCGATGACATTTGTCCTCAGGCGAATCAACACCACCAATGCTGCATTCATCATTCGGCAACCTTTAGTCTGTCCTGGTACTTAAATTGCAAAAAGTTATATTGCAGCAATATTAGTGACTGGAACTTTTCTCTAAAGTACAGCCTACCTTTAAGAAGAGCAGTCTGGCTGTATTAAGTGGTCATCTAAAGTTGCTGCCAACTGCAGAGCACACCAAGTACCTGTCCATGTTTAGTGGGAAGAACCATGTAGGAACTCTTCCGGAAAATGCTATATAAAATTGATGCGGTGGTTACACCAAGCTTTTTGTCGTGAATAGGTACAGGCAGGTTGTGAATCATGACATCTGCACCCAAATAATGGGGCAAATTAATTGTCAGCCCCCCCCCCAAGTTTTTTTCCTGGGCAATTCCTCTCAGCCAAGTTTATCCAGAAATGCGGCCCCATCACATAGGCATCTGAGACCTGTGAGGACAGGACAAGCAACTGTGTATCTCCTTTACCAAACAAATTGTGGAATCATCAATGTACAACATTGAGTCTGAAACAATAAGTTGTTACATCACCCTGGGCAAGTGTGCAGTCAATTCCAGCCCCACATGCCCCTGAGTCGCAACACAAATGAATCAACCAATAATTCTTACAAAAATTCCTGGACTCGTAGGTCCTTAACTTCCCAATACATACAGTCACCAGGTCTGTAAGTTGTATGCGGTTACTGTTTATTTCTAAGAGCATAATGAAATATGCAGTAAATGCAACTGAATAACAACAAGCCAACCTATGCTCCCCTTTAACTGTCCCACCTTCTACCCATATGTACAAGACAGACAAACACGGTGGGCGAAGGGCTGAAATAATAAGGATTGAAGGTCAAAAGATAAGAGTCTTTGCTTCCAATGATTGTTCACAAGCTTTCTTCATGGTGCTTGTGGATTAATGTCTCTGGTGTACAGCCTGCAATGACCTTGCCTGCAGTTTAGCAATATTACTCAACTTCTCCTGGAGAGGCCCCTTGCTTCACATCAAACTTTTCTTTCAGGCTCCAGCCTTTTTTGGAGAAACAGTTCGTCAGTTCACACCAACCTTTTCTGAAGAGAGAGTTGGTTCTCAGAGTGGCCTTCTTAGTGAAAATTAGTTGTATATTTCTGGAGAGAGTTGTCCGATTCTGGTTCTCCTGTAAACCAGGCTTTATCCAGGCTTTCTGCCAGATCAGAAACACACATTTTCTGGAGAAAAATGGACTGTAAAGAGAGTTGTTCTTCCCTGTAAGCTGCCAAAACAAAACAGAAAGCTCCTTTGGTCTCTGAACCATTTCATTGGGATCAGATCTAATCCCCACCTGTTACCAGACAGAGCACAGCCTTGTGAGTCAATTCATTGACCACCTACATCAATCAAACTGAGTCATCACTGAGGCCAGCCAATCTCCAATCACCAGTCTAAGACTGCACAGCCTTCTGGATCCTGTTGTTTGAATTAAAAGAACAGGCCATGGCTTCCTTCTGCCTGAATTAAAATGACAGATTGTCTTAAAGACAAATGGCCATTAATCATCCATTAATTAAAAGTGGAACAGCAAACTAAAAGAAAGGGGAAATGAGAGATTAGACAGGGAATAAACAAAGTGGGTGAGGAACTAATTTTTCACTATTTCAAGCTTGAAGGTGACTTGGAATATCAAGTGAACAAGAAAGGAAAAGCTCCACACATCACATAGGGACAACTGAATTTATGGAGGGGAGGCTGCACTTGTGGGGAGGAGCCTGCATTTGTGGGGGAAGGCTGCCTTTATGGTGGGAATTCTGCACTTGTGGGGGGGGGGAGAGGCTGCACTTGTGTGGGGGGGCTGCGCTTGTGGGGGGAGGCTGTCCTTGTGTGGGGGGGCTGCACTTGTGGGGGAAGGCTGCCTTTGTGGTGGGAATTCTGCACACGTGGGGGGGGGAGGCTGCACTTGTGTGGGGGGGCTGCGGTTGTGTGGGGGGCTGCGCTTGTGGGGGGAGGCTGTCCTGGGGCATAGGCTGCACTTGTGGGGGAGAGGCTAAACTTATGGTGGAAGGCTGCACTTTTTGGAGGAGGTTGCAATTGTGGGGAGAAGTCTACACTTGTGGGAGAAAGACTGCAGGCGCGATTCTCCACAAATGCGGAGAGTCGTGAAGGCTGCCGTGAAACTGGCCGTGTTTCACGGCAGCCTCCGTGCCCCCTCCCGGGACCCGATTCTGCTCCCCGGTCGGGGCTAGCAGCGGGGCCCCGTGAACCTCGACATCGCAGGCTTAGTGAAATTCGCTAAGCCCGCGCGCCAAAGTTAATGGCGGCTGACGCGCACGATGACGTCAGCCGCGCATGCGCGGATTGAACGGCTCCAACCCGCGCATGTGCGGATGACGTCATCGCGCATATGCGTGAAACCCACGCATGCGCGGGCCGGTATGCCCCTCAGCCGGCCCGCAGACTGATCCAGCGGGGCGGCGGAGGAACAAAGTGTGCACGGGGTTCGGACCTGCTGTCCGCGAACGGTGCCCACCGATCGCGGGCCCATGGCACCCTTGGCACGGCCGTGTTGCGGCCATGCCAATCGGTGCCATGGTTCCCCAGAACGGCACTTTGCGGCCGTTTTCACGAACGGTGAGAGCAGGTGTGTTGCCGTTCGTGAAAACGGCCGTAAAGGCCTGGGAACTCGGCCCATCGGCTTGGGGAGAATCGCTGTTCGCCTTAAAAAAACGGCGAGCAGCGATTCGTGTCGGGGGGAAGGCGTGGGGGGGGGCGGAGAATAGCGGGAGGTCGGGAAAAATGTCGGGAAGGCCCTCCCGCTATTCTCCGACCCGTCGTGGGGAGCGGAGAATCGCGCCCTGCATTTGTGGTGGGGGCGGCTGCACTTGTGAGGGGAGGCTGCACTTGTGGGGGGAAGGCTGCACTTTTGGAGGGGAGGCTGCACTTGTGGAGAAGGGATGGCTGAACTTGTGGGGAGGGGTTGGGGAAGGCTGCATTTGGGAGCAAAAGCTCAAGGATTTTAAAAAAAACAGAAATTTAGAGTACCCGATTAATTTTCCCAATTAATGAACACGGTAATTTTTGCGTTGCCAATCCACCGAGCCTGCACATCTTTGGGTTGTGGGGGGCAAAACCCACGCAAACACGGGGAGAATGTGCAAACTCCACACGGACAGTGACCCAGAGTGAGTATAGAACCTGGGACCTCAGCACAGTGAGGCAGCAGTGCTAACCACTGCCCAACCTTGCTGCCCTAAGGATTTTTAAAATAAGCTTTAAAAACAGCAAATACAAATTTCAAAATGCCGAGAGTGGTGTCTGTATTTCAGAATCACTGCCAGCCCTTGGAGGATGGATAGAAAGTACAAGTCTGGGAGGCAAAAACTGCAAATCATTTAGTGTGCGATTTCAGTAAAGTTCCATTCTTTCCAAAAGTTTACTGACAGTAAAAGCATGATCATACAGCTGACTCGGGATGTGACGGGGCTGTTAAACCTCACAAGAGACCTCACGTGAGATTTTGCGACGCTCAACTTCACTGGGTGGGATCCAGAGTTGCATATTTAAGTGAGCAGCTAGCCTCAGTAAAATATGTCTGCGCTGGAGACTCACAACACCCAGGATTGAACGCCTGCACCTGGGAGATCTTGCACTGGCACCATTGAACGCTGGTCCACACAAATGTGGACCAGGTGTAATGGCACCTGATGGGGTTCCCCAGGTCATCGGAGGCCCCTGGGTGGTCGGAATCAGGCAGGGTGGTCAGGCTTGGGCACGGTGGTAGCCTGGCCCTCTGGCTGCCACCTGGGCACCTTGGCACTATCACCCAGGCACCTTGGCACTGCCACCTGGGCACCTTAGCAGGTGTTCTGCCAGGATGACGGTGCCAAGGTGGCTGGGTGGCAGGTTGTCCATGCTGTGGATAAGGCCCAGGGGTGCCCATGAGGTGGGATGAGGGGAGACTCAAGGACTTCCCAGCAAGTAAATTGGGATGTTGCGGGGGAGACCGGAGACCGCGGTGGGGGATTGAGAGATCGGAGAGGCATTTAAAAATTAAAACCCGATCTCTTCCTGTACTGATGAGCTCAGGATGTGAAGGTAACTGTTAGCAGTGTGTATTTCGCCAGGAAAAGAAGAGATCTCTTTGATAGCAGGATCATTCTCGGTGCTTCAGGTGCCCAGGAACACCACGCTAATTGCATCCAAAACGGGACTCCCGTTAAATCCAAAGATGTGCAGGTTAGGTGGATTGGCCTTGTTGTATTGCCACTTAGTGTCCAAAAGGTTAGGTGGGGTTATGGGGATGGGGAAATGGCGTGGGCCTAGGTAGGGTGTTCTTCCCAAGGGTCAGTGGAACTCAATGAACCAAATGTGCTCCTTCTGTACTGTAGGGGATTCTATGATCTATCAAATCGGGCCCCCATGTATTGCTGTCTGGAACGTTCTTGCTCTTACTTATGAAACAATAAATTTTGAATGGTTTACACCTCCTCTCTATATTGCTTCCAATTGGCGTGGGTTAATAGAGAGAATGTAAATGGAGCTATAGCCAAGTCTCGCACAGGCAATTTGGTTGGATTTTGCTAATGATCGAAAAAACATGGCTTGCAATGCTTGAAATTTGAGATAGTGCCTTGTACCACCCACCCAGCCAAAACATTGCCAAGGTGCTTGAACCAATTTCTCAAGCTGCAATTTCTGAAATAGATCTCAGAATAACCCAGTGGTCAATGCAGTGTGTATGGGAGGGTAAGGTGGGCGAGTGATGCCAGTAAGGGTTTTTGATTTTATTTGACTTTATTTATTATTGTCACATGTATTAGTGTACAGTGAAAAGTATTGTTTCTTGCATGTAATGCAGACAACGCATACCGTGCATAGGGATGGAAGGAGAGACTGCAGAATATAATGTTACAGTTATAGCTAGGGTACAAGGTTAGTCCATTCAAAAGTGTGATGGCAGCAGGGAAGAAGCTGTTCTTGAGTCGGCTGGTACGTGACCTCAAACCTTTGTATCATTTTTCCTGACGGAAGAAGGTGGAAGAGAGTATTTCCGGGGTGTGTGGGAATTTTCCAAGGCAGTGGGAATTATAGATAGAGTCAATGGATGGGAGGCTGGTTTGCGTGATGGATTGGGCTACATTCACAAACTTTTGTAATTTCCTGCGGCCTCGGGCAGAGCAGGATCCCTACCAGGCGGTGATACAACCAGAAAGAATGCTTTCTATGGTGCATCTGCAAAAGTTGGTGAGAGTCGTAGCTGAAATGCCATATTCCTTAGTCTTCAAGGTGGCAGCAGTGTGTATCATCTATAGGATGCACTGCAGAAATTCACCGAAGCTCCTTCAGCAACACCTTCCAAACCCGCAGTTTCTTTTGTCCAGAAGTATTTTTTTCTTTTGGGAAGGCAGCAGATACATAGGAACACCACAACGTGCAAGTCCCCCTCCAAGCCACACATCCTACGGATGTGGAACTACATCACCGTAACTTCACTGTCGCTGGGTGAAAATCCTGGTACTTCCTTCCTGTGGATGTACCTGCACCTCATACACTGCATCGTTTAAAGAAGGTAGCCCAACAGCAAGGGTGGTTCGAGATGGGTAACAGATGCTCACACCCTGTGAAACAATTTTTAAGAATAGTAACAATTTGCATGAATCTCCAGTGTCGGGACTGAAGGAGTGTTGCATTGTCTTTGAGATGAAACATTAAACCAAGGCCCCATCCATTTACCTCCAGTTAAATACAAATATCCAACAGCAGACGAGCAGGGGAGCCATCCTCAATGTCCTGACCAAAATTTAGCTCTCAATAAACATCACAGAAACATCTACTTGGTCATTATCACATTGCTGTGGGAGTTTCCAATGCACACATTGGATGCTGTGTTTCTTACCTTACAGCAACAACTACACCTCTTAAAGTCCTTGATTGGCTGCAACTTCATGGAAAGGAATTTGGGACGTCATGTAGTTTTGAGCCATAGAGATGTTACGGCCCTGAGAGATGTTATTCAATCCATTGTGTCTGCGCTGACTGAAAAGAAAATTAGCCACTGCTTCTAATTCCACCTTCCAGCACCTGGCCTGTAGCCTTGCACGTCACAGTGCTTCAGGTGGTGATTCAGGTATCTTGTAACTGAGTCAAAGGTGCCTGCTTTTACCACCAATCTGAGCAGCCAATCCTAGATATCTACCATCCTTTGGCTGAAAATTCTTTTCCTAATATCCCCCCTAATCTTTATACCATTCACCTTAAATCTGTACCTCCTGGTAATTGACCTCTCCGCTAGGGAAAACAAGCCTTCCCTGTGTATTCTATCCAAGTCCCTCAGACTTTTGTACACCTGAATCAAGTTATCCCTCCACCTCATCTTTTCTAAGGAAATCAACCCTAGTCTACCTAATCTTTCCTCATAGCTGCAATTGTTCAGCCCTGCCAACATTCCTGTAAATATCTTCTACACTCTCTCCAGAGCAATTCTGTCCTTCCTAACAGTTCCAGCATTACATCCCTGCTTTTGTATTCTATGCCTCATGCAAGAAAAGAAAGCATTCCAAATGATTCCTTAACCACCTTGTCAAACTATCCTACCACCTTCAGGTATCTTCAAGTTCTCTCACTTGCTGTCCCCCTCTCAATAACCTTCTGTTTATTGAATATTCCCTTGCTTTATTTGGCCTCACAAAATGTATTACCTCTCACTTCTCTAGGTTAAAATCTAGCTACCACTTATCCACCCCTCAACCAAACCATTGATATTATTCTGGAGTCCATAGTTATTCGCTTCACTATCAATTACACAGCCTTCTTTTGTGTCATCTGCAAATTTCCCAATCATGCCTCCCACTTGTAAACCCAGATCATTAATATACCACAAACAACAGGGGATCCAACACACACCAGTGGAAGGCCACTGGAAACCACTTTCCATTCGCTAAAGCTTTGGCCGATCGTTACCCTTGAATGGTTCGAAATACATCCATCTCCTTTCTCAGAGTGGAGACAACTGAGAGCAGTAAAGAAAACACCATGCTTTCAGGATGCCACTATCCCATTCCCATCAGGCGGAATGGCTTCAAATTTCTAACATTCTACCTTGAGGGCAAGATATATCAAACTTTAACTCAACTGGTGGGAGTCATTTTGACTTTGGTTGACGGCATAAAATAGGTGATCAGAATTTTCAGAAGAGATGTATAATGGATAGTTGAATTGAAATTGCCTTTTCACTATTGTTAAAAAGGCAAAATCACCCCCATTATTTCCAAACTGAAGTAATATGTCTATGTCTGGCCTACCTTGTATCCCATTCCAGGGTCATTTATTTTGCAAGGGCGCAAACCGGCATGGGATACTCAAATTACTTCCTCTTGGTTCTGAATGAACTTCCTCTGTCGGGACCAGGTTGTGAGTCAGCCTATCGTGGCAACAAATTGCCTCACCTCTCTGTTTAAATCACTCCCAGAGTTAATGTCCAGAGATCTGTCCCTGTATAAAGCAGGTTGAACACAGATTAAATCAAAATCATGGGTACTGCATGGCAGAATTTTCTGCACCCCCCCGGTCATACCGCTGTCAATGGGAGATCCTGTTGCTCACGCCTTCTGATACCAGGGAACCACGGCGGGAGGAGGGGGTTGCTGTTCCGCTTCCGCCAGATGGGACTGGCCGGAAAAATCCCACCGGCTGGAGCAGTGATGAAGTAAACTCAGTAATAAAAACAGAAATAGATGGAAAAAAAACCAATAGAGCTAGTCTGAATGAGAGTCTTACAGACTTGAACCTTTAGCTCTGTATCTCTCTTGACAGGTGCTGCCAGACCAGCTGAGATCTTTCAGCATTTTAGGTTTTTATTTCAGACTTCCAGCATCTGCAATATTTTGCTTTTATTATCTAAATTCAGAGTCACTCTGGTTGTGAACTTGACCTAACAGTAGTTGAGCAGACTGAGATTCTTTGAAGGGAAGCTTCACTCCAGAGGCAAGTCAGGACTTCACTCCAGATTTACAGTACGCAAGTTTAATGCGGCACCATTTCTCACCAATGGAGATTGAGAATCAAAGCACCTCACAAATGACTAACTCATCCATAGAAACAAATCAGCCTTTGGTGCTGAGCGGTACACAATGCCTTTTATTAAAAACAGCTGGAAATCACTTTTAATATGTACTGCAGCTATTAAAAACGAATGAAAGTTGTAATTACAAGAAAACAAGGTTAACTTGAGATGGCTCCATCTGCAGTGACTATAGCTTTCACTATACATTGCGCTCATAAATGGTCTGCATATTTTGTTGGAACATTATGAACCATGCAGGCATAGCAGCATGGAACCTTTTTAAATGAGTCAATTTTACACATGTAATGGTTTGCACATTACCATTTAATCCTTAGCTGAAGCAAATCAGGTGAAAAATGATTCAAGAACCCCTTAATTGCTGATTCAGTCAGATGATAACAGCCTCATTATAGGTTAAAGTGTTCTGCAGATGTTACAGGCTGGAATATGGAATCAACACATGCCACATTTTTCACAGTATATCACAATCCACATGGTGACATTTTATTGAAATGTTGTGTTAAAGCGTGTGGAGGAATGTTATCTCTCAAGCAATATTGGGTCTGCATGCTCATTGCTTTGTTTCAGCACATTCCTAGTTTGAGCACATTTTTATGTAAGAGTACAGCACACCATTCCATTCTGTATCTCCTTAGCTTCCCTTGTCTGTCAACCCAATTTAGTCATGCATAAGGGAGATAGATGGTCTCCACTCAGCTGCAGCATATGTGCACAACTCCAGTACCATTGCAACAAAATGTTTTTTTGCTTGAATAGAACCAAATTATAAGCTCATGTTAATACCAACCTTAGTTAAACTCCCACCTTTGCTGACATTACACACAATTGCAAAAAATTGTTCGAAACCAGCATTTCAAGTTTCCCTTCTGGGATTTGGAATGCCCTAACAGTTGACTTCAGCTGGGTTCTTGAAAGCAGCCCCGGACTAAATGTGTTACTAAGTGACTGCAAAGCTGGCCAAGATCCAGTGAGTTTAGCACCACTTAAAGTCAGCCTGCATGGTTTAAAAACTCTTAAAAACCTCAGGTCAGGGGGAGGACAGGTAGGCAGCGGGAAGATCAAGAAGGGAATTTTCCCGCCTTCACCTGCAAACCTGCTGTTGCGAGGTTGTGCGGGATTGAGCAGACCTCATGCTCTTGTTGGAGCACTGCTGGCTCCTCCATAGAGCCAAGATGTGGAGATGCCGCCGTTGAATTGGGGTGGGCACAGTAAGAATTCTTACAACACCAGGTTGAAGTCCAACAGTTTTGTTTGGAATCATTAGCTTTCGGAGCACAGCTCCTTCATCAGGTGAGTGAAATTTGAATTCAATAAAAGCCAATGAAACCATTGTCAATAATTGCAAAAACCCAACTGGTTCACGAAACTGTCCCTCAGGGAAGGAAACCTGCCACATTCTTACCTGGTCTACCTGTGCACAGCAATGTGGTTGACTCTTAAGTAGTGATGCCCATGAATGAATTACAAAAAGAATACATGATTGATGAGCACGCACCAAATGTATTTTAGGGGAATGGAGCTCTTCGCGTTTGTAGTGGATCTCAGCATTTAAATGTAGCTTCACTAAATCAATATGTGTTCAATCAATGGCACCCTGCACCATAGGGAAGCCCGCTATTCTGACAAAGCCTTATGCATTGTCAGCCTTGCCTCACAGTGGTTGGTAACCCTGGAGATGTTGGAGATATTGGGCTGGATTCAGACAAAGTGCTGACGCCGGAGTGGGAACAGTGACATTTTTTGCCAGAAGAAACGGTGCAACAGCTGCACCGATTTCCGGGACGGTTGGGGGGCTAGCAGCCTTGCCGGGGAAAGCTGAGGCTCCCACGCCAAAACCGCTGGAGAATGGCCGGGTCTGTGGCTGTGGATGTGCACGGTGGCGGCCGCGCGCGGACCCTGCCTGCCAAATAATAACCACTCGTAATCTCCCTCCCCACCCCTGGGCGAAGGAGCGGAGGATTCCACATCTTCGGGCCGCCCGACGCCGAAGTGGTTCACACCACTCCTTCGCGCCGGAGTTGCCCGCCCCGCCGATTCCCGCAGAACCCCACCCTATAAGTGTTCCGCGCTGTCGGGAATTCGGTCCATCAAGGACGGAGCATCGGGGGAGGGCCACTGGTGTCATCCTGGGGCCATCCCGACGGCATGCAGCACCATTTTTGAGGGGGCAGAGCATCGCATAAGCGGCGGCGTCCCCGATTCCAGCATAAACGGCGATTCTCCGGCCAATCGCCATTTACGATTTCGCGATCGGCGATCAGAGCCCGCACTTTGCCTGCTTCAGTCTGGAAGAAGACCAACATCACCTTTGCAGTTTTTCGCAGTGCTGTTCTCACCTTGTTCTAAGCTTACAAAGTCGAGAAGGACGGAAACTATTGCACCCTTGACTGGGGGCAAGTGGTTTGAGGTGAGTTGTTTAGAACCAAGGTGGTCACCACGTGCAACTCTACTGACTTCATCAACTTAATTTTTCAATAAATAACTCACCACACTTCTACAAACTCAGGCAGAGCCAGTAGATATCAATCAGGCCACTGACTGAAAGTATTTAATAAACGCATTAAATTGCACTGGCAGGAGCGGTCTTCCTGCTGCCAAATGAATATGTTTAAGGACATTAGCTGGAGGGGTGAAGTTGAAAATAGCAGCCCTGGTGTGAAATCAGTGTTACACACTGACTGACATCATGATCTACCTATTCTACATCCTCCAGCGTGTCCAGCTCAGGTCACACCAGAATGTGCACCTGCAGCACAGACACCATTTTTGTACCATAATGGCACCTGTAGCACCATAACCAGAACTAGTCTGGAGCTGGGCCATACAACCAATTCATTTGTTCAAGTTCATGGTCTTTGGTGACATCAGTAATTGTTTAAAAGCGTCTGAAGGGCGGGATATGGCACATTGATTAGCACTGGGACTGCGGCGCTGAGGACCCGGGTTCGCAACCCGGCCATGGGTCGCTGTCCGTGTGGAGTTTGCACATTCTCCCCATATCTGCGTGGGTTTCACCCCTACAACCAAAAGATGTGCTGGTTAGGTGGATTGGCCATGCTAAATTGCCCTTTAATTGGAATAAAAAATTATAATTGCCGACTCTAATTTTTTTTTAAAAGAGTCTGGAGTTTTTTTTAAAAGAGTAACTTGAGTATGGTAACATTCCCCATTGTCTCAGATGCATGTTCCCAAAATACCACCGAAATGTCAAACAGGTGCAAAAGTTATTATGATTACAATACAGCTGTGTTCATTCCTTCAGCTGTAACATGTTTGCTAAAGGCGAACTGCCTATTTATTTCATCTTATTGTCAGAGATATGAGATCAATTTTCACCCCACCCCAAACAGTGGAATAAGTCGTAGTGACAAGTGGAAGAAACTAGGTATTGAGCTTGGTTATTGCACCTCGTTTAGCTCAGTTGCCTGGACAGCTGGGGCTGGATTCTCCGATTTTGAGACAAAGCACTGACACCGGCATGGGAACTGTGGCGGTTTACACCTCCAAATATGGTGCAAAGCGGCCACCGATTCTCCGTCTGGTGGGGGGCTAGCAGGCACGCATGCGCACGGTGGAGGTCTGCAGCGGCCGAGCCGTGCAAAATTGCGCCGGCCCTGGCCTCCAAATAGTGACCCCCTTTGGGCAAGCTCGCTACCCCAGACCACCCCCACCCCCCAGTCTTCACCAAAGCCCCCCCTGCCCACAGATCGGCTCCCCCCCCCCCCCCCACCGACTTTGGCGGCGCTGGATTTAGTCTGTAGCCACCACGGCCCGAGTTCCCGAAATGAAATACCACATACGACCGACGCCGCCGGGAACTCGGCCCATCAGGTGTGGAGTATCGGGGAGAGGACCTCAGGTAACGTCCTAAGGCTGTCCATGCGGCGTGCATTATACACCGTTTTGGAGGGGGCAGAGCATTGCAAAAGCAGCGCCGCCCAGCGATCGGCAGCAACGGGGATTCTCCAGCCGATCGCCGAACGCGATTTCAGCATCAGAGACCGGAGAATCCTGCTCCCGCTTCATGATGCAGAGCGAGGCCAACAATTCCCGCACCGGCTGTGGTTATTCATGACCGTCTCAAATTTGTCCCTGTCTTGAGCTGTGGTGATCCTCAGGTTAAATCTACCACCAGTAAGCCTAACTCCTCAAAGGGATAAGCATCCTTGGTCATCTGGGGCTATAGCAACTTTACTTTACTTTACAGAGGTATTTGTGTAACTTTAATTAAGGGATCACCCGGGAGGTGACAAGTTGGTTGCACAGCTGCCTGCCATGCATGTCTCTTGGTCACAGGCCCACCTGCCTTTGGGTTAATACCAGCAGCAGTGAGATGAGACTCTGACGTGGCAAATTAATCATCACTTAAGGGCTTCAATTGATGGGGCAGGAAATTTCACCACGGGCCTTTGTTGTCTATTTATCTCTGCTACTTGATCTTTTCTGTGGCTCTGTTCCAATTAGGGCAATCAGTGAATTTGCCTTCTTTCTATATTGTCTATGTCCGAGGGCAAGGGTACTTTATTTACAGACAATCAATCATGCAACATAAACACTACTAGTTAACTATACCTATTACTAAGACAACCTGTACTTAACTTTGGGCACCCGGTTTAGGTTAGGAAACAGTGGCCGCTGTTCAATTCTGGATCTCTTGGGTTTGAAGGGGTAACTGCTGCTCAGCTGGGCTCATCCGTCTGGTAAAAGGCTTGAACTTGAACTTGTTTCTTGTGTTGCTGCAGTTGGCAATGGCTGTGACCGGGGTACCAAGGCCAAATGTGGGCAAAAGGCAGAACATATGGCAAACTCTTCCTTTATACTGGGGGGGGGGGGGGGGGGGTGCTTTCGCACTCTTTTGGCCGATCCTTCGATTTGGGCCTTACTAATTGGGTGATCCCTGATCACTCTGTTTGATTCGTTAGCCAATAGGTGGGCGGGGATCTGGATGACTGGGCGTGTCTCTAGCAGTCATTGACCCCGTTGTTTGTGTTTCCCTTGGACAGGGATTGGTGCCGAAATGTCTGGGACTGTCCCAGTTGCTGGAGTACCAGTCCTTTGTGTTGTGGGGGATGGGCCATCACCTGCGAATCGGACTGATGAAATGCTAATGGGACGGAGTTTCAAGGCCGTCTGGACTTTGCTGAAAAATGTATATTTCAGGCTCTGAGCCTGCCTGACTCTTGGCTTGTCCATTTTACCCATCAGTCTTTGCGAGTTGCTCTATACCTAGTTGGAAGTGGCCATCCCAGATGGCTACACTCCGTCCTCTTGATCCGCAACGCAGAGCGTGAAGGATCACAATACTGGGTTTCTTTGTTCTCTTGGGATGCAGGGAACCCTTAACCAATGATAGGTTCTACTCTACTCTGTCCTGTGGGTCCAAAAATATTTACCTAATTTCCCTAAACAACACATGTCTAAGAATCTCTAGAGGGCCATTTAACATTTCCATGGTGCCTGTTTCTTTAGTAAATCGCAGAGTGGGGCTGCCTTTGTGGCAAATCCGTCGATATGGTTCCAACAATAGCCAACCAGTCCTAAAAATGACCGGAGGGCTGTAACATTTTGAGGCAAGGGCAAATTTACAATGGAATCAATCCATTTGAGTTCTATTTCACGCATGATGACTGCACCCAAATACGTGATCTTTTCCTGAAGAATGTGGGCTTTCTTGGGGTTGATTTTGCATCCAATCATTGTAAGGAGTTCCAATAATTCCAAAAGAAGCGAGATTTGCTCTTCCTTGGTGTCAGTCTGCAGGAGCAAGTCGTCCACATACTGAACAAGGCATTCAGGGCGGGAAAATTTAGATAAGCCGTTTGCCATTGTCTGTAAAAAATGGACGGGGGGTTGTGGAAGCCTTGTGGAAGGCACGTCCACATGTACTGTTATCCCTAGAAGGTGAACGCAAATTTATACTGGCGTGCTTTGTCCAGTGGTATGGGCCAAAAGCTGTTACTGATGCCTTATACCGAAAGTCCCTGTCTCAACATGATCTTGGGACTTGTGGCAATGGTGGGGGCTGCTCGGGGAGTAACTTTGTTCAATTCTCTGTAGCCGATGGTCAGTCGCCATGATCCAGCTGGTTTTCTTACGGGCCAAATCGGGGCATTATTTGTCGATGCAACGGATCGAATCACGCCTTGCGTCAATAAGCTTTGAACTACCTGGCTATCTCTTCCTCGGCTTGCTGGGGGAAGCCGTACTGTTTCTGGGGCTTGGGATCGGGACCTGTAATGTTTACAACACCTGGGATTTTACCGCAGTCGTGCTTGTGCTGGGCAAATGCTGCCTTATGTCTTTTCAAGACCTCTCTCACTACTTTGTCTCTGGTAATAGTTTGTGGATCAAACCAGTGCTCTCCTATTGAGCTGATTCTATGGGCATAATCTCCTACTGTGAGCATGGCGGGGGCTTGTGCTGCTCTAGCCATTTTCCAGATGCATCGGTTAACTGGGTCGAATGAGAGGTTGTGTGTCCTCATGAAATTGATACATAGAATGTGTTCTGCTCCCTGGGGCAAGTCTACTAAAACAACCAAATGTTTTGTCCTAATATTACCGAGCTGTACGTCCACAGGCGCTGTGATATGTCCCTGCTGGAGGTGACCAATAAAGCCACGAAGGGTAATGGTATCCGACGTGGACCATATCTCTTACTGGAACATGATGGAGGAGTTTAACGTGGTTCGGGACCCCCCTGTGTCCCAAAGGAAATCTATGGGGTGTCCCCGGACTGTGCCTGCGACTACCGGTCTTCCCAAAGGGTATCGCAGACCCAAGTTGGGGAGCCCGAACACTATCAATCAGTGCCACTCGTGGCCGAATTATCTGGTCAGGTGCTAATGCTGTGAAAACTTCAGGTATTGTTTCTGGGGGGGGGGGTTCAGGTGATGATTCCTTTGCTGCTTCAAGTGGGGCATTACATTCTCGGGCATAACGTCCTTTGTGTCTGTCATAATATACATTCATGTATATGATGGAGTGCAGACAGGCAATGATTGACACACAGGATGACCAGTGAGCACACAGAACACAGCAGCCAATCACAAGATAGGACACAACCACTATAAAGCCAGAGGGCACCAGTTTTTCCGTTCTCTTGGGGTCCAGCCTCTGAGACAGTCAGAGCTCGTGAGCATTAGCCAGTGCAAACACCATGTGGTAGTCAGTTAGTCTGGTCAGGCTAGCCTCAGGTTTCCCGTCAAGTCAGCATAGTGTCAACCCACAGTTAAGCGTGTAATATAGTTAGATGCTAAATAAAATCGTGTTGCATCTCATCAAGTGTTGGAAGCCTGTCTGTCTCTACACTGCATCAAACGCAGTCCCCATAGACCCAGCCTACCCAACACATCATGGTACCAGGTCTGGATGTTGAGAATTGACGGACTCACCTTGAGGTAATTTGCATTGACCAGCAATCAGCCATCTGGTAACATGGACAGCGTCCGCCCTGCTCCACAGCTCCACATCGCCGGCAACCTCGGTGCAAACTGGAAGATTTTCAAACAGAAGTTCCAACTCTATCTTGAAGCCACCGACTTCGAGGCCACATTAGATGCCAGGAAGATCGCACTATTCCTTTCTACATCCCATGACCACGCTATCCACATCTACAACTCCCATACATTCGCTGAAGGTGAAGACAAGACGAAATTTAAAACAGTCCTGCTGAAATTCGACAGCCACTGCGACATTGAGGTGAATGAGAGCTTTGAACTGTAGTTTTTCCAGCAGAGGCTTCAGGGTAAGGATGAACCTTTTCAGGCCTTTTTGACCCATCTCCGCATCCTCGCGCAGCCATGTAACTATGATTCGACAACTGATTCCATGATCCGGGATCAGATCGTTTTCGGGGTCCAGTCCGATTCCCTTCGCCAGCAGCTTCTTAAAGTCAAGCAGCTCACCCTCACCATCGCCATCGAAACGTGCATTCTCCACGAGCATGCTAACAACCGGTACCCCCACATCAGGGCGGCAGAAACGGCAAAGCTAAACCCTCATGAGGCAGAATGGGTGCAGGCCATCACACAAATGCAGGGCCTGAGTCTTGATGAGAGTGGCCATTTTGCGTGCTTTTCCCGGGCTCCAGCGCTTTCGTGCCACGACCGAAGGGACGGCGAGACTGACGACCAGCCTGCACAGGTGCGTACGTCATTCGACCACACTGCGCATGCGCGTTGGCACACGGAACGCACTTACGTCGGCGTCATGACATGTCCCCTTCAGTTATTTCACCTTCTGACTGATGTGTTGGGCTGGCTGGGTCGATGTGGACTGCACTTGATGCAGTGTAGCGAGAGACACTTGATGAGATGCAACACAATTTTATTTAACATCTAAACTATAATACATGTTCAACTATGGGTTGACACTATGCTGACTTGAATGGAGACCTGAGGCTAGCCTGACCAGACTTACCAGCTACCATATGGTGTTTGCGTTTCCTCTCTCAAAGATGATGAAACACCTCCCAATCCTGAGCGTTGATCCGGACGACGAGTGGTGTGCTACCCTTACATTTAACAAGGCTCGCATCCGTTTCAAGCTGGATACCGGCACTTCAGCAAACCTCATTTCAAAATCTGACCTCGACACCATCCGCGTCAGACCAAGCATTCTGCCACCGGCCTGCCCGCTCGTCGACTACAATGGCAATGCCATTGCTGCCAGTGGCTCATGCCAACTTGGGGTATCCAATAGGTCATTGAAAGCGACGCTGCGATTTGAAATCATCGGACTTGACAGAGCTTCCCTGCTCGGTGCTCGGGCCTGCAAACTCCTGAACCTGGTACAACGAGTCCACACTATGTCATCGGCACAGGCAATGGCCTCACCTGATGAAAACTTCCAGGCTCAAATTGATGACATCATAGCGCAATACCATAGCGTGTTCGAAGGTATGGGCACACTCCCAGACCGATACAAAATCCTGCTGAAGCCCAACGCCACCCCTGTGATTCACGCACCGCGTCAGGTGCCGGCACCCCTCAAGGACCGCCTCAAGCAGCAGTTGCAAGACCTCCAGGACCAGGGCATCATATCAAAGGTCACGGAACCCAGGGACTAGGTTAGCTCCGTGGTTTGCGTCAAGAAGCCGTCAGGGGAGCTTCGAATCTGTATCGACCCCAAAGGTTTAAACCGCAATATCATGAGGGAACATTACCCAATACCTAAACGAGAAGAGTTAACCAGCGAGATGGCTCATGTCAAATTCTTCATGAAGCTGGACGCCTCCAAGAGGTTTTGGCAAATACAGCTGGGTGCGTCCAGTCGCAAGCTGTGCCCATTCAATACCCCATTCGGTCGCTACTGCTACAAACGAATGCCCTTTGGCATCATCTCTGCCTCAGGTGTATTTCACTGCATAATAGAACAAATGATGGGGGCATCGAGGGGGTGCGAGTGTAGGCCGACGATGTCATAATCTGGTCCACAACTCCTCAAGAACACATCGATCGCCTCAAGCGGGTGTTCCACAGGATCTACGAGCATGGCCTCCGACTCAACAGGGCCAAGTGCTCATTCGGTCAATCAGAAATCAAATTCCTTGGCAACCACATCTCGCAGAAAGGCGTGCAGCCGGATGCTAACAAGGTTTCGGTGATCAACGCCATGAAGACCCCAGAGGACAAGAAGGCGGTCCTCCGCTTTCTAGGGATGGTCAACTTCCTTGGGAAGTTCATCCCCAACATGGCGTCCCACACCACAGCCCTCCGCCATCTCGTCAGAAAATCGACGGATTTCCAGAGCCTACCCGCTCATGAGAAAGAATGGCGTGAGCTGAGGGAAAAACTCACCAAGGCCCCGGTGCTGGCAATTTTTGACCCCGCCAAAGAGACAAAAATATCCACTGACGCGAGCCAGGATGGTATTTGGGCAGTGCTCCTCCAACGGGATGACTCCTCCTCCTTGGCCCCAGTTGCATATGCCTCGAGAGCCGTGACGCCCACTGAGCAACGATACTCTCAGATTGAGAAGGAATGCCTGGGCCTCCTTACGGGAATCAACAAGTTCCATGACTATGTATATGGCCTCCCCAAATTCACGGTTGAGACGGATCACAGGCCATTGGTTCATATCAAACAAAAAGACCTCAATGACATGACGCCACGGTTACAACGCATCCTTCCCAAGCTATGCCGCTATGATTTTGACCTGGTTTAGACCCCGGGCAAAGAGCTCATTGTTGCAGATGCACTTTCCAGGTCTATCACCACGCCATGTGAACAGACTGACATTGTCTGTCAAATTGCGCAGGTGCAATTCTGTGCCTCCAACTTCCCGGCCTCTGATGAGAGGGTCATTCAATTTTGTGAGGAAACAGCCAGGGATCCTCTGCTCCAGCGGGTGATGCAGCACCTCACGAATGGCTGGCAGAAGGGACAGTGGCCCCAGTTTTACAATGTCAAGGACGATCTGACGGTGGTAGATGGCATCCTCATGCAGCTTGACAGAATTGTGATCCCGCAGAGCATGAGAGATATGGTGCTCGGCCAAATCCACGAGGGTCACCTGGGGGTCGAGAAATGTTGTCGTCGTGCTCGAGAGGCAGTCTATTGGCCGGGCATCAGCCAAGCTGTCGCCAACACGGTCCTCAATTGCCCGACGTGTCATAAATTCCAGCCGGCTCAGCCTAAAGAAACTCTACAGCTACATGATATGGTGACCTCCTCATGGTCCAAAGTCAGTGTTGATCTGTTCCATGCCAAGGGGCGTGACTATGTCCTCCTAGTGGACTACTTTTCCAATTACCCCAAAGTGGTGAGACTGTCTGACCTCATGTCGGCGGCGGTGATCAAGGCATGCAAGGAAACTTTTGCCCGACATGGGATACCACTCACGGTGATGAGTGTCAACGGCCCCTGTTTTTTCAGCCAGGAGTGGTCAGATTTTGCCCGGCTATACAACTTTTGGCGCGTCACATCCAGCCCCCACTGCCCCCAGTCAAATGGGAAGGATCAAAAAGGGGTCCACATCATCAAAAGATTATTATGTAAGGCTGCTGACTCGGGCTCCGATTTCAACCTAGCGCTGTTGTCATACAGAGCGACCCCTCTGTCCACTAGGTTGTCTCCAGCGCAGCTTCTCATAAACCGCACACTGCGAACGAAGATGCCTGCAATCCACATTCCAGACCTTGACAACTTCCCAGTCATACCGAAGATGCAGCAGTCTTGGGTCCAATACAAATCAGCATACGACGCCCATGCCACAGATCTCCCTGAGCTGGTCCCTGCTGATTGAGTTTGTGTTCAGCTGCCTGACAGTGGCTGGTCCGCCACAGCTGTGGTGGTCAAGCAAGTGGCCCCAAGATTGTTCCTCGTTCGCAGGCATGATGGCTCTTTCCTCCAGCGCAACAGACGGGCACTGCGCAGACTTCCATGCCCGCCACCCGACCGTGACGTCCCACCTCGCACACTGCTTCCTCCGGACACGCCCTGCCATGAGGCCACCGATCTACCAGCTATTCTACCGACCTCTGTGACCACCGCATTGGAGGCAGTCCCGCCCGTCCAGGTGCAGGCGGCCCCTGACCCACCCTTGGGGCAGTCAACCAGAATTTGTCGCCCGCCACGGAGACTAAATTTATAGACTGACTGTTGAATAACCTTGTTATCTCATCGTTTTTACATATCTACATATTGTTTTTTAATGCTTTATCTGCCCTCTATCTGCACTAGACACCTTCCCATGTATATAAGTTAGCATGTACCTGTACACATCTTCACGCTCACGCACCTCAATATTGATTACCTGCACACATTTTGTTTAATAAAAAAAGGGGGGGAGATGTCAAAATATACATCCATGTATATGATGCAGTGCAGACAGGCAGTGATTGACACACAGGATGACCAGTGAGCACACAGAACACAGCAGCCAATCACAAGATAGGACACAAACACTATAAAGCCAGAGGGCACCAGTTTTCCCGTTCTCTTGGGATCCAGCCTCTGAGACAGTCAGAGCTTGTGAGCAGCAGCCAGTGCAAACACCATGTGGTAGTCAGTTAGTCTGGTCAGGCTAGCCTCAGGTCTCCAGTCAAGTCAGCATAGTGTCAACCCACAGTTAAGCATGTAATAAAGTTAGATGTTAAATAACACCATGTTGCATCTCATCAAGTGTTGGAAGCCTGTCTCTCTCTACTCTGCATCAAACGCAGTCCACATAGACCCAGCCTACCCAACACATCAGTGTCCGCAATTATAACATTTCTGTCTTGGGGTGCTTTGCTGTACCTCTGCTTTCATTAACCCATGCGGGGCCTTGGTGAGCCTTTACTGGGTTCATGGTGGTGTGTACTCTCTCATGTTCTGTCTGTTTCTGTACCAACTGTTCCCAAGCTTTGGACAATCGTTTCAGAACCCACACTTCATTGTGCGCTGGGTCTGAGGGGTCATAATTGGTGCAAGCCTTCTATCCTGCCTCTGTGGCGTGGGACACTCACATACGGGTCCATTTGGCCGTATTGTCTGCTGATAAATGGGTGCGGGCTAACTCACCGAATACCACAGTGAAATGGATCTGAAGGCATCCAGCAAACGCTGTTGGACGCTCTCCATTTATCTGCCTGCACCAGTTGAGTCCGTCTACCGGATCTCCTCTGTTATATCCTATGGCCGTTTTCATTTCTTGGAGGTTACCTCCTCCTACATTTTTTGGGTCGGGAAGGGCTGAACTAACTGAGGGGTGCAAGCACATAAGTATGAGCTTAACCTGCTCTGGCTCATCTAAACGATACATCAGGGCCTGTTGTTTTACTCACTCAAAAAAGTGATGTGGGTCCGATGTGGGATGGAACATATCTATCTTCTCTCGGGCGTCTCGTAACTGGGTAATCGATAATGGGGTGGTGTACACAAAATCGGGTTGGTCTTCCGTGGTCACCCTGTGCTGTGTGGTGATGGGGTTCATTGGGTTGGGTGCTGCTTGTGCAGCCGGTGGGGCGGGTGCCTTTCTTTTCGGGTCCTGGGGGGGCTCTATTTTGATTCTTGGTCTCACTTACGTATCGTTGGGCTGTTCAACTGAGTTCCTGCCAATCGGGGCCGTCTTCCTGGTCTAGCAGTGGGCCAAAGGTGTCTCTAAACCCATTTTGAACTGATAGCAGGGATTGCAACCTTGCAATTTTCTGCCTGCATTTGGCATGGTCCACCGAACTCTGCCTCTGTTCCTTGGTGGAACTGTGGAGTGCCAGGAAGGCTGCTTTTAAATCATCGCTTGTTTCTTTAAGATCTGTACGTGATTCTCCGTCTTTTCTCTTACCAGTACAGCACGCTGTGTTTCCTGGTTGGCCTTTTCATATTGGATTTGGAAGCTGCTAAGGTGGGCAAGGCAGGATTGATGTGCCCTCTTGACATCATCCATTTCCTTGTCCTTCGCTGCTAACTGCTCCCGGAGCTGTACATTTAATTTCTCACACTCACTTAAATCTCCGTCTCTACTTTTCTCTTTCTCCTCTAGCTGCTTGCGGAGCGTCTTCACGGCCTCCTCTGTGCCTTGCAATTGTGCCAGACAGGACACGATTGCCATCGGCTTACGAACCTTAGTCAAACTCTTTTTAGGATATCGGTCAGGCTGTCCCACCAAGTCTGTCCTTTGCTGCCAGGACCTGTCTCTTCATTCGCGCAAAACTCAGATCATAGGGGCCATCCTATCCCCTTTAGGTACTTCCTGATCTCTTCTTCCCATACGGGACACTGTTCTGATCTATTGGTCACTGCAACCTCGGGCTCTTGTGGATGCATAAGGCGTTCCATTGCCTTCATGGCCATCCCGACAAATACTTCTGTCTCTAACCGGAAATTTGGAACAAGGGGGAATAAAGCGGTGTTGCAAACACGGGTACGGCTTACGCTATTTTCCGGTTTGCGCAACTCCCGAAAGTTTCACCCAACAAAATCTATCGAGTTTACCTTATATCCCTTTGTTAGTACACATGAAAATTACACAATTCCGAATTCTGGGTGTTTGATCGATACTGGTTTCGCTTGTGGTTTATTTACTTTGCCAATTTGGATTCTAATTCAAATGCTTTGGTGGGTTCTCTCGGAGTGACACGGTCAGTTCTGGGTCGAATCCTGTCAGATGTTACCAATAACTGTTATCGATTTATCTCTACTACTTGGTCTTTTCTGTGGCTCTGTTCCAATTAGGGCAATCGGTGAATTTGTCTTCTTTCTATATTGCCTATGCCGAATGCTTAGAGTCGCCAAGTATCGGCTGATACCACCACAAGTTTCAACCGGCTAGTTGAGGTCAAGGGTACTTTATTTACAGACAATCAATCATGCAACATAAACACTGCTAGTTAACTACACCTATTACTAAGACAACCTGTACTTAACTTTGGGCACCCGGTTTAGGTCAGGAAACAGTGGCAGCTGTTCAATTCTGGATCTCTTGCGTTCGAAGCGGTAACTGCTGCTCAGTTGGGCTCATCTGTCTGGTAGTGGGCTTGAACTCGAACTTGCTTCAGGTGTTGCTGCAGTTGGCAAGGCCAAAAGAGAGCGAACATATGGTGAACTCCTCCTTTATACTCGGGGGGGGGGGGGGGGGGGGGGGGGTGCTTTCGCACTCTTTTGGGTGGTCCTTTGATTTGGGCCTTACTAATTGGGTGATCCCTCATCACTCCGTTCGATTCCTCAGCCAATAAGTGGGCGGGGATCAGGATGACTGAACGTGTCTCAAGCGGTCATTGACCCCGTTGTGTGCGTTTCCCTTAGACAGGGAGTGCCGCCGAAATGTCTGGGACTGTCCTGGTTGGTGGAGTACCAGTCCTTTGTATTGGGGGAGATGGGCCATCACCTGCTAATCGGCCTGATGAAATGCTAATGGGACGGAGTTTCGATGCCGTGTGGACTTTGCTGACAAATATGCATTTCAGGCTCTGAGACTGCCTGACTCTTAGCTTGTCCATTTTACCCATCAGTCTTTGCGAGTTTCTCTGTACCTAGTTGTAAGTGGCCATCCCAGTGGCTACACCTTTACAAACAGCACTTAACACTGCAGGAGGGAAGGCAGCAGGGTTCCACCATCCTGCCTAATTATAGCTCTTCCCGCCTCCAGGCTCGGCAGCGGTGAGAGCAGAGGATTCTGCCCCTCATCATTATTAAAACCATCTGACTGTTTGGTGGGCTCACCAGTATCTTCAATAGAAAGCTCAATGAAAAATGACCTCAATTGAGGTGAAAATTGAAGTAAAATCTCTCACATTTCTGACAGTGGGGAGAATCCAACCAAGGGATAGATTTTCCGGGCCCTCTCACCACAAGAATCTTCACAGTCAAGATGGAATGTTTGATGGACCGCTTAAAGATCCGTTGACCTCGGGCGGGAGTTTCCAGCCTCTGGGGAACACGACCGGAAAATCAAACCCCACGTACAGAGGTTGTACTTCTCATTTCGTTGATAGATTGCATAATATTAAACTAGGCCTCGATGGAAGTAAAGTAAAAATAAAACTAAAATAATTGAAAGACGAGCGTGCCAAAGAGGCAAGAGTATGATCAAAGTATTTAATGGGCGAGATTTTTTAGCCTCCCCGCAGAGTTGGCCATTGATCCTACTGCTGTCAATGGAATTTCTATTGAATCCCCCCTCACGCCGCCGGGAAATCCACAGCGGGTGTGTACCCTCGGTGGGACTGAACGATCCTGCCAGCATCAACAGCTGGAAGATCTCGCCCAATATATTTATTTTGTAGTAGAGGGTTATTACCATAATAATAAAGCTACACTTGAGATCCGACTCACTTTCTTCCAACAATGTTAGTTTATTTCTCCCCCACAGCCTTGTAGTTAAAACATTTCTGGCCCCAAAATGTCCTTGAGTGGCCAGAAATCAAACAAACGCCTTGAATATATTATATATCATTCCAAAATATAATGTTGCATTGAACTGTGGCATCTATAAGTTTATTCAAGTGCTACTGCTTGTCTCATGCTTCATCAGGTGAGAACTGATATTGTGCTGCCTTGAAGTGGTATCTTTGTGGTGGCACGGTAGCACAGTGGTTAGCACTGTTGCTTCACACCGCCAGGGACCCAAGTTCGATTCCCGGCTTGGGTCACTGTCTGTGCGGAGTCTGCCTGTTCCTCCCGTGTCTGCGTGGGTTTCCTCCGGGTGCTCCGGTTTCCTCCCACGTGTCCCGAAAGAAGTGCTGTTCGGTAATTTGGACAGTCTGAATTCTCCATCCGTGTACCCAAACAGGCACCAGAATGTGGCGACCAGGGCTTTTCACAGTAACTTCATTGAAGCCTACTTGTGACAATAAGCGATTAATGTAAGCCTACTTGTGACAATAATAAAGATTATTTCCTTTGTAGACCTAATTATTGAATGCTGCATATTGTTCGAAAGGAAGCAATGCTGATTCTTGCATTAAATTGCAAAGGATAAATATTGCTTAACAGCGCTGCATTTTTTTAAAGCTAGTGGTAACAACTGCACAAGCTCCACAATCTGTTCATCTGTCCTCCGCAGGTTGTAAAATACTTTAATTACAAATGCGAGCATTATTGATTTTTGTGTCAGAAACACATTGATTGTGTTGGTGAATGGTTATTTATTCCTTAGTTTTGAATTCTATTGACAACTGTTGAATTAGGGCAAGTGTTACAAACATTTCTTTTTGTTGTCGATCAATTTATTCACACAACCAGGTTATTGCTAGCAGGGTATATTCAAAGTTAACACCCGACCTGAAGAGTTAGCTACTCGTGAAGAAATGCCTCAGCTTGAAATTACACATGCATTCAGATTTTTCCTACCCCGCTGGCAATTCAAGTTAAATTACCATTTAATTACTAGAGAAATGGGCAGAGAGGGGCTGGAGGCAAAGAGAAAGTATTGCCAGAGCAATGGACAAGGATGAGGGGGAAGAAGGCATGGGGAAGATGGGAAATGACAAATTCACCATGCTCTTTATGTTGCTAACCAGTTTGCTTCTTCATCTAAATGGAGGATGCAGGCCTTCTGTTTTGTTGTTGTGCAATGTTACTGGTCTATTCCATGCGCATTCTTGAATCTGTCCACTCCGATAAGTTAATGCCATATTCCACAGTTAAAGTTAGAAACGTGCCAATTTCATAGAGTAACGTTTTTAGATTCATATGTACTTTCTTTTGGAGCTTCTTTGCAAACTCAACATTTAGTTAACATTCCCCTTCTCGCCAGCCCTTGATAAGTGCAGAATTGCAGTACTTTTGCAGTTGTTTTAGAAATGGGTTGTCTCTTTTAAGACCTTGACTGGCTATTTGCCATCTCCCATGTCACACACACTGAGAGGACAAAAGTGATGTGCTCCCATACCTGCAGCAATGGAAGCTGGTACTCAATGTGCAATGATATCCTGGGGATGACATTCCTCCTCTCGAGATTTGCTCCCTACCTGTGAAGAATAAACTGGATATGACTCAGCAAGTCCTACATTGGCACCAGTGGGGCACTCAGAATGGAAAAGGTCACAGGCACAAGTATCTCCATTTATTGTCATGACACAAGGGCTAGCCATTGAATATATGATACCTCTGACATATTATAAATATTTTTGTTCAGCTTCATTGCGCTATGGTGGGAAGAGCTAACTGAAAGCATGTCAACACCAGTAATAACAATTTAGAATTAGGCGATGGCTTTCAAAATGGACCATGGTACTTTTACAGAAAGGAGCAGTGAACATTGAGACAAATGTGTGAGATAATAATAATAACTTATTGTCACAAGTAGGATTCAATGAAGTTAATGCGAAAAGCCCCTTGTCGCCACATTCCGGTGCCTGTTCGGGGAGACTGGAGGAAGCATTGACCAAAGAGGTTTTTCTGGAGAATATATTTCAAAGTAAGAGATAAAATTAACAGGTTGAGGGAATATCAGAGTCGAGGTGCTTGAGGAGCATTACATGGCATGCAAATAATTTTGGAATAAAGAAGGAAATGCACAATAGACTGGAGTCAAGAGAACCGACAATGCATGGAATGATACGTTGGGAGAGGTTTGCAGTTATGGAATGGAGCAATATTATGAAGGGAACGGACAAGAAGCAGTTTCGTGTTAATCCATTGAAGGACAGAGAACCAATGGATGTCAGTGAGAATAGAGCTGAAGTGCATAAGAACATTGTGTGGACATGATAAAAGCTCCAGGGTTATGGATTAATTGAAGTATCTGTGGAGTGAATAGAATGGGACAAGTCAAGTTTTGAAGTGATAAAGACATGAATCAGATTGGAGGCAGGCAGACAAACGATTCTCTGAAAATGCAAATGGATAACCTGGGTAAATAGATTACATGGTAGATTGAAGTTTGGCTGAAGTTTGAATATGACTCTTAAAGGCACTTAAAGGGAGAACATCTCTGGTGTTGGGGAGATGGCTGGTAACAGCTGAAACATCTGATCCTCCAGCCGAACAAAATTAACCATGGCTTGAAGAAAATTAAAATATTGCTGAGCAAGATGAATGACAGATCTTTTAATGTAGTTAAATGAAATTCCTTCATTTGTTTTTTGAGCAGACAACAACCTGTAAACAGTTTAATGATTTCATTAAACTAAAAAATGAATGAATTTCATATGAACACTTATATTCTCCGATTACTGATGAAACACTGTATCAATTCAACACTCTAGCGTCTATACATGCTCAGGCTCGGATTGTGGCTGAGGGTTTTAGTGTAAGTGAAGTTCAAGTTAAAACAGAAAAATGCTGTTTTGTTTTTGTGTCTTTAGATACATACATTATATTATCTTCTTTCTGTTGTATTGTATGTTAAATGTATAATAGCTTCCGAAAGCCACCCACATTCTCAGAATTTGTTTTGTTAAACAGGCGATCGAGATAATTTACTACCTCTCCGCTAGAATATTGTGATTGCCTGATAATTAGTTCAGGATGAGGCAAAGACATCATGCTGTGGATTCTGAACCTGCCACTGTGCAACTGCTCTGCCTTAACAACTTTCTGCTTGTTGCCAGTGGAACAGAGGTATATTCTGTTTACAGTGATCGTTTAATGTTCACTGAGTGACCAAGGATAAATACCTTGCAACCCCGCGGGTCTCAGACTTTTAAAGAAAATTACTGACCATTCAGTGGCAGGAAGTGGAATTTGTTTGATGTGAGAAATATTTAGGAATTCTCAGCCCATGCTCCTTCAAATTAAAAAAAAATAAATTTAGAGTACCCAAACAATTGTTTCCAATTAGGGAGCAATTTAGCATGGCCAATCCACCTAGCCTACACATCTTTGGGTTGTGGGGGCGAAACCCACGCAAACACGGGAAGAGTGAAGGAAAAGAACATCCGGAGGCCTTGTTCATCGTGGCCGGAGACTTCAACAAGGCCAATCTCAAGAGTGTACTGCCAAAATTCCACCAGCATATCTCCTGTCCCACCAGGGGCGACAACATTCTTGACCATTGCTACTCAAAAATCAAGGGCGCCTACTGTTCCATCCCCCGACCCCACTTTGGGAAATCAGACCATAAGACGGTGCTCCTTCTCCTGGCATACAAGCAGAAACTCAAGCAGGAGAATCCAGCTAAGAAGGTTGTGCAGTGCTGGTCCGAGGAAACAGAAGAGCTCTTATGTGACTGCTGAGAGACAGTGGACTGCTCCATATTTAAGAACTCAGTGACCAGCTTAAATGAGTATGCCACCATCGTCACAGACTTCATCAGCAAATGTGTGGACGACTGTGTGCCAAAGAAAGCAGTAAGTACGTTCCCCAACCGGAAACCATGGCTCAATCGCAAGATTGACTCCCTACTGAAGGACAGATCTGAGGTGTTCAGGTCAGACGACCCTGACCTATACAAGAAATTCAGGTACAACCTCCGCAAAGCCACCCGAGATGCCAAGAGAGAATATCAAACCAAGCCAGAGTCACAGACAGACTCTCAGCGGTTGTGGCAAGGACTAAACAATATAACGGGCTACAAAGCAAAGCCGAGCAGTATCTCCGGCAGCAGAGCACCCCTCCCCGATGAACTCAATGCATTCTATGCTCTGTTCGAGCAGGTAACAAATAATCCGCTGTCAAGTGCCCCAGCAGTCCATAACTTACCCATACCCACCATCCCAGCTTCCAAAGTCAGATCGGCCTTCCTGAAAGTGAACCCTCGGAAGGCGACGGGCCCGGACGGGATCCCTGGTCGTGCACTCAGAGCCTGCGCAGACCAGCTGGCAGAGGTATTTGCGGACATCCATAACCTGTCCCTACTCCACACTGAAGTCCTCACCTGCTTCAAGAAGACCGCCATTATACCAGTGCTAAAGAACCAGGCAATGTGCCTCAATGACTACTGTCCAGTCGCCCTGACTTCAGTCGCAATGAAGTGCTTCGAGAGGTTGATCATGAAGCGCATCACCTCCATACTCCCAGAAAACCTTGATCCACTGCAATTTGCATACCGTCGCAACCGGTCCATAGCAGACGTCATTTCCCAGGCCCTGCACTCATCCCTAGAGCATCTTGACAACAAGAACTCCTACATCATACTCCTATTTATTGACTACAGCTCCGCCTTCAACACCATAATCCCAGCCAAAATTATATCAAAGCTCCAAAACCTAGGACTTGGCTCCCCAATCTGCAACTGGATCCTCAATTGTCTGACCAACAGACGGCAATTAGTAAGAATGAACAACAACACCTCCTCCACAACAGTCCTCAATACCGGGGCCCCGCAAGGCTGCGTACTTAGTCCCCTACTCTATTCCCTGTACACACAGGACTGCGTGGTTCCAACTCCATCTACAAGTTTGCTGACAGTACAACCATAGTGAGCCAGATCTCGAATAACGACGAGTCAGAATACAGGAGGGAGATAGAGAACCTAGTGGAGCGACAACAATCTCGCCCTCAATGACAGCAAATCTAAAGAGCTGGTCATTGACTTCAGGAAACAAAGTACTGTACACACCCTTGTCAGCATCAACAGGGCTGAGGTGGAGATGGTTAGTGTGGTGATATGATTTGCATAGCTGTCTGCCATTGGTGCAGAACACTGGCTTACCATTGGCCCTGGTTGAGAGGCTGAGTTAACCACGCCTCCATACCGAGGTATAAATAGGCAGAACGCCCAGCGGTCGTCCATTTATTGTAGTCGACCGCAGGGCTGAGTTCTAGCTTATTAAAGCCTAACTTTTGTACAGCAACTCGTCTCACATGCAATTGATGGCTCATCAATTTAATAAGCTAGAGTTTTGAAGATGGAGTTCCGGATCAAGCCCGAATGCCTCCGCATCAGCCCGCAAACTCAGAACTCTGCAGCAAATTTTCAACATTGGCTGGCATGTCTCGAAGGACACCTGGAGTCTGCAACCAGCCCCCCCACCATGGCACAGAAGCTTCACATCCTCCACTCCAACGTGGGCATAGCAGCCTACGCGATGATCAAGGAAGAGAAAGATTATGATGCCGCCATGCTTAAGCTGAATGGACAATTTCTTAATCCAGTCAACAGAGTATTCGCCCGACATCTGCTGGCCACCAGACAACAGCTCCCCGGTGAGTCATTAGACCAATTTTACCAGGCCCTCGCTATCCTGGGGAGGAATTGCTCCTGCCTCCCAGTTTCAGCTATGGAGCACATGGAACTGCTGATCAGAGATGCTTACGTGGCTGGGATGCAGGCCCCGCTATCCACCAGCGGATACTGGAGAAAGACGACCTCAGCTTAACTGAGGCACGGACTCTCTCCACCTCCCTGGAAGTCGCTGATTTTAACGCCCGCGCCTATGTCCCCAGCTGTGCTGCACCATCCTGGGCCTCCTGGCACGCTTCCCCACCGCCATCCGCCGCTCCCGACCTCCCTCAGGCCAGCGCCGCGGGACGCCCCGACAAATCCACGGGGCCCCGCTGCTATTTCTGTGGGTTCGTGAAACACCCTCGACCGTGCTGCCCAGCCCGCTCCGCCCTTTGTAAGAGCTGCGGGAAGAAAGGCCACTTCTCCACTGTCTGCCAGGCCAAAACGGTTCCGCTTTCCAAACGCTGCTGTTCCGCGCAGCGACCAGGGATCCCCCCCTCCGGGCCCTTGCTGGCCCCTCCTGGACGCCGCGCAACTCTCCCCCCCCCCCCCCCCCCCCCCCCGCCTCCGAGCCCCTGCGCCCGGCCTGCGCGCCTCTCTCTCTCATCCGGGCCCTCCCGGTCCCCTCCTGGACGCCGCACAACTCTCTCCCCCCCGCCCCCGGGACCCTGGGCCCGGCCTGCACGCCTCTCTCTCTCCTCCGGGCCCTCCCGGTCCCCTCCTGGACGCCGCGCAACTCTCTCCCCCCCCCCCCCCCCGCCCCCGGGACCCTACGCCCGGCCTGCACGCCTCTCTCTCTCCTCCGGGCCCTCCCGGGCCCCTCCAGGATGCCGCGCCGATCTCTCCCCCCCCCCCCCTCCGGGCCCCTCCAGTGCACCCTGCAACTCTCCCCTGTCCTGCCACCGGGCCTCTGCGCCTGGCCTGCGCGCCTCTCTGCCCCCGATCCCAGCCGCTCCGATCGGCCCGCCGGCACTGCTAACCCCGCCCCCAGCAACCATGAGGGCCCCACGGGCCCCGCCATCTTGGGGCGCCGACTCCACATGCGGGCCCTGGGCGCCGCCATCTTGGGGCGCCGACCCCACGTGCGGATCCTGGGCGCCGCCATCTTGGGGCCCCGACGCCACGTGCGGGAACTGGGCGCCGCCATCTTGGGGCCCCGACTCCACGTGCGGGTCCTGGGCGCCGCCATCCTGGGATCCCAACTCCATGTGCGGATCCTGAGCACCGCCTTCCGGGACTGGCACGCAAGGTTCTTCCAGCATCTACTCCGATGACGACGACGAATATGGATTTTCTCAACGGCTCGTGGCCATTCAGCTCGACCAGTCACGTCCATGCACACTCGCTAAAACGACAACGCTGGTCTACCTCAACGGCCACGAGACGGGCTGCCTGCTGGACTCCGGGAGCACGTAAAGCTTCGTTCACCCTGCCACGGTAAGACGCTGCGCGCTCCCTGTCCATCCTGTAAAACACAAAATCGGGTTAGCCTCAGGTTCGCACTCCGTCCGCATCACCGGGAGCTGCATCACGGACCTCACGGTCATAGGGAAGGTTTTTTAAAATTATAAACTCCTTGTCCTCCCTGACCTTTGCGCACCGGCACTCCTAGGACTGGACTTCCTGTGCAACCTGCAGAGTTTTACCTTCCAATTCGGCGGCCCTATACCCCCCCTCACTGTCTGCAGCCTCGCGTCCCTCAAAGTGGACCCCCCCTACTTGATAGGCCCCGACCCCGAACGCATGCGCCCCCTGATGGAACTCCTTCTCCCCAATACCCCCAAATCCCTCAAACGCTGCCTGGGTTTCTTCGCTTACTACGCCCAATGGGTTCCCAACTATACTGACAAGGCCCGTCCCCTCATTCAAACCACGACCTTCCCGCCGTCAACAGAGGCCTGCCAGGCCTTTAGCTGCATCAAAGCGGACATCGCAAAGGCCACGATGCGCGCCATCGACGAGTCCCTCCCCTTCCAGGTCGAGAGCGACGCATCAGAAGTAGCTCTGGCGGCCACCCTGAACCAAGCGGGCAGACCCGTGGCCTTCTTCTCCAGAACCCTCCAGGCTTCCGAACTCCGCCACCCCTCTGTGGAAAAGGAAGCCCAGGTCATAGTTGAAGCGGTGCAACATTGGAGGCACTATTTGGCCGGCAGGAGGTTTACCCTCCTCACAGACCAACGGTCAGTAGCCTTCATGTTTGATAATGCACAAAGGGGCAAGATTAAGAATGACAAGATCTTACGGTGGCGGATCGAGTTGTCCACGTACAACTATGAGATATTGTATCGTCCTGGGAAGCTCAATGAGCCTCCTGATGCCCTGTCCCGCGGTACCTGCGTCAGCGCGCAGATAGACCGCCTCCGCTCCCTCCACGCGGACCTCTGCCATCCAGGGTGACCCGTCTCTACCATTTCATTAAGGCCCGCAACCTGCCTTTCTCCATCGCGGAAGTCAGGACAGTAACCCGTGATTGCCACATCTGCGCAGAGTGCAAACCGCACTTCTACCGCCCCGAGCGCGCACACCTGATCAAAGCATCCCGCCCCTTCGAACGTCTCAGCATTGACTTCAAGGGGCCCCTTCCCTCTAACAACTGCAACATTTACTTCCTGGTGGTAATCGACGAATTCTCCCGCTTCCCCTTCGCCATTCCCTGCCCCGACATGAGCACATCGACCATCATTAAGGCCCTCCTCTCCATCTTCTCCCTGTTCGGCTACCCCGCATACATACATAGCGATCGGGGGTCCTCCTTTATGAGCGACGAGCTGCGTGAATTCCTGCTCAACAGGGGCATTGCCTCTAGCAGGACGACCAGCTATAACCCCCGGGGTAACGGACAGGTCGAGCGGGAGAATAGTACCATCTGGAAGACCATACTACTGGCCCTCCGGTCCAGAGATCTCCCTATTTCCCGATGGCAAGAGGTTATCCCCGATGCCCTACATTCTATCCGCTCACTCCTCTGTACCGCAACAAATCAGACACCTCATGAACGTCTTCTTGTCTTCCCCAGGAAGTCGTCCTCCGGATCCCCTCTCCCGACGTGGCTGGCCGCCCCCGGACCCTGCTTGCTCCAGAAGCATGTGCGGGTGCACAAGTCCGACCCGTTGGTGGAACAAATCCAGTTACTCCACGCTAACCCGCAGTATGCGTATGTGGAGTACCCCGACGGTCGGCAGGACACGGTCTCCCTCCGGGACCTGGCACCCGCCGGCGTGCGGCCTTCTCCCCCTTCACCACAGACCCCCCCTGTTTTTTTCCACCAGCGCCCCACCCAGGCCACCCCTTCCCCATCCATGGCGTATCCACAGCCAGCTCGGGTGACGGAGATTGTTCAAGGACCATCGCTCCCGGACTCCAGGACGTCAGCGGAACCACCACCATCGGATGAACCGACGTCACCTACTCCACTGCGGCGGTCTGCCAGAACGTCATGGGCCACGAAAAGACTGATCGAATCAATTTAAATTACAACAGCTCTATCGACTTTGTTGGGACTTTGTGTACTATTGTTAATTGTCTGGGCCAGTGGGAAGCCAAAAATGTAATAAAAGAAAAGGAGAGAAAATTTTAGTTCTCCCGGCTGCTACTCATACCACCAGTTCCCTCCCCCCCCCTCCCCCCCCCGCCCCCCCCCCCCCCCCTCGCCCCCGGCTCTCGTTGATAACCCCCCCCCACCCCGGCTTCTTTCTCCGCAAGGGGTGAATGTGGTGATATGATTTGCATAGCTATCTGCCATTGGTGCAGAACACCGGCTTACCATTGGCCCTGGTCGAGAGGCTGAGTTAACCACGCCTCCATACCGAGGTATAAATAGGCAGAACGCCCGGCGGTCGTCCATTTATTGTAGTCGACCGCAGGGCTAAGTTCTAGCTTATTAAAGCCTAACTTTTGTACAGCAACTCGTCTCACGTGCAATTGATGGCTCATCAGTTAGCAGTTTCAAATTCCTACGGGTGCACATCTCCAAAAATCTTTCCTGGTCCACCCACGTCGACGCAACCACCAAGAAAGCACAACAGCACCTATACTCCCTCAGGAAAATAAGGAAATTTGGCATGTCCACATTAACTCTCACCATCTTTTACAGATGCACCACAGAAAGCATCCTATCTGGCTGCACCACAGCCTGGTATGGCAACTGCTCGGCCCAGGACCACAAAAAAAGTCAGAGTCGTGAACACCGTCCAGTCCATCACATGAACTGCCTCCCATCCATTGACTCCATCTACACCTCCTGCTGCCTGGGGAAAGCAGGCAGCATAATCAAAGACCCCTTCCATCCGGCTTATTCACTCTTCCAACTTCTTCCATCGGGCAGGAGATATAGAAGTCTGAGAACACACACGAAAAGACTCAAAAACAGCTTCTTCCCCGCTGTTACGAGACTCCTAAATGACCCTCTTGTGGACTGACCTCATTAACACTACACCCTGTGTGCTTCATCCGATACCGGTGCTTATGTAGTTACATTGTATACCTTGTGTTGCCCTATTACGTATTTTCTTTTATTCCTTTTTATTCCCATGTACTTAATGACCTGTTGAGCTGCTCTCAGAAAAAACAAAGTCCAATCCAATCAAATCCAATGTGCAACCTCCACACGGACAGTGACCCAGAGCCAGGATTGAACCTGGGACCTTGGTGCCGTGAGGCAACAGGGCTAACCCACTGCACCACCATGCTGCCTTGCTCCTTCCAAATTAATAACATTCAAACACAACTGACAAGCACGACCTTCAAGTTAAAATCCTGCCAACTATCACTCCTTGTAGTGAACATTATACAGCTAAATTTCATGAATGTTGCTTCCTGACTAATATTCCTTGTTCCTCAAGATATGGTATGGTATGAATGCAAGGGGAATTAAATACATGAGGGATTTCTTTGTTATTTACATTGGGAGAGTTATTCTTGGAGCCTAAACTAATTTTAACTGAATGATGTCAAGCAGGCATTTCTGTACTGAATTACTGGATTAGTACATGGTGTTTAAAACATCAATTAAATCAATTATCACTCAGCGGATCTGATTACATTGAGCCAAGGTTTGTGGTGTTTAGCGTTTGTTATTTACTTTAATTGGTAACAAACGAGAAAAGACCTGGCTTCACTGTTATACTTTTGTATTGATCAGCAATTTTGTGGAGCCGTCTGTCCTGTCAAGAATTATGACAATATTGGCACTGATGCATTTACATTTCAAGCTGAACACTTCTGTCAAGCAAATTATTTGTTTTAAATTAATTTACGGGATGTGGGCACCGCTGGCTCGACCAGCATTTATTGTCCATCGCTAAGTGCCCTTGAGAAGGTGATGGTGAGCTGCCTTCTTGAACCGCTGCAGTCCCATGAAAGCAACAGTCATCCACTGCTTTGGTCTACATTCTACCGCAGAAAGTGCTCAGGGAGTCTGCTGAGCTTTCTGGGCACTTTCAAACCTAACTGACTTCAATTTAAATATTTAGAGAGCTCTGTATTCAAGCTGAGGTGGGGCTCCCTTCTGGGTATGAAAGTTAAGTTGTAGCCAGGCAAGAGACAAGCAATGTAATCTTGAACCGTTTTTATACTGCTTTATTCTTGCTTGGCTGGAAGCAAAACTGCATCCCACAGCTCTGCCTGCCGCGGAACTGTGGCTGATTTAGGATTTTTGACCTGGCTGATTAACCTCAACAGTTTGCTTCTGACTACGCCACCGAAAGAGGAAGTTATTTTCCTAGACAAAAACAGAGAACAGCTCTCACTAGAGGGAGATGACTCTTTCAGCTCCGAAATAGTTAAACAACTTTCAATTACTTCTGAGAGGGGTTCCCCCAGGTAATTGGCTCATCCTGAACTGTTACTTTTTCAGCATGGGTTCTTGTCTGTTAGGAGTTTTCCATTTTTTTTAAATTTAGAGTGCCCAATTCATTTTTTCCAATTAAGGGGCAATTTAGCGTGGCCAATCCACCTAGCCTGCACAACTTTGGGTTGTGGGGTGTAACCCACGCAATCACGGGGAGAATGTGCAAATTCCACATGGACAGGGGCAGCACGGTAGCATGGTGGTTAGCATAAATGCTTCACAGCTCCAGGGTCCCAGGTTCGATTCCCGGCTGGGTCACTGTCTGTGCGGAGTCTGCACGTCCTCCCCGTGTGTGCGTGGGTTTCCTCCGGGTGCTCCGGTTTCCTCCCACAGTCCAAAGATGTGCGGGTTAGGTGGATTGGCCATGCTAAATTGCCCGTAGTGTCCTAAAATGTAAGGTTAAGGGGGGGTTGGGTTACGGGTATAGGGTGGATACGTGGGTTTGAGTAGGGTGATCATTGCTCAGCACAACATCGAGGGCCGAAGGGCCTGTTCTGTGCTGTACTGTTCTATGACAGTGACCCAAGCTGGGATTGAACCTAGGACCACGGCACCGTGAGGCAACAGGGCTAACCCACTGCGCCACTTGCGCCACCATGCTGCCCCTGGAGTTTTCCTAATGAGTTTTTAGGAATTTAAACTTATTCAATGTAACACACATAGTTTATATTTTTAGTGGGGTGTTATTACAAACATTTTAAAATAATAATAATCTTTATTGCTGTCACAAGGAGGCTTACATTCACACTGCAATGAAGTTACTGTGAAAATTCCCTCGTCGCCATACTCCGGCACCTGTTCAGGTACACTGAGGGAGAATTCAGAATGTCCAATTCACCTGACAAGCACATCTATCGGGTCACGTGGGAGGAAATCGGAATGCCCGGAGGAAACACACGCAGACGCGAGGTGTATGTGCAGACTCCACACAGACAGTGACCCAAGCCGGGAACCCTGCCGCTGTGAAGTACCAGTGATAACTACTGTGCTACCGTGCTGCTCTAGTCTACAACATGTAAGTCTAGCAACAGTTTGTCATTAATGTGAGTCTGCTAACTGACTGAACTTTCTAAAGGTAGCACAGTAGCACAATAGTTAGCACAGTTGCTTCACAGCTCCAGGGTCCCAGGTCCAAATCCTGGCTTGGGTCACTGTCTGTGCGGAGTCTGCACGTTCTCCCCGTGTCTGTGTGGGTTTACTCCAGGTGCTCCGGTTTCCTCCCACAGTCCAAAGATGTGCAGGTTAGGTGGATTGGCCATGCTAAATTGCCCTTAGTGTCCAAAAATAAAAGGTTAGGTGGGGTTACTAGGATAGGGAGGAGGTGTGGGCTTAGGTAGGGTGTTCTTTCCAAGGCCGTTGCAGACTCGTTGGGCCGAATGGCCTCCTTCCGCACTGTAAATTCTATGATTCAATAAAAGAGAAATGTACTTAAACATGGATACCCAAAAGTTTCTCTCACTACAAAACTTTTAACAGAGTAAAAATAGTCATGCTCGCCAAGTGCAGAATTACCTGTTTGACGAAATAGGCAAGAACCGAACTTTGACTCCTCGCTCTTTTCCTCTCGGAGAGAGTTGTGGGAAAGTAGGGCTGGTTCGTTTGAATCTGTCTTTTTTATACATTTTTCTTTCCTTACTCTCGAAAAGCCTGATGGTAAATAGCCCGTATTAGGTTATCTTAGAAACAGCTATTCATATTTGTAGATTTATATTTTTTTCTAAGGAAAGTGAGGTATCTTATAGCTTTAACAGGACGAGCCTATAGTGGCCCATCTTAAAGATGGCTATTCATAGGCATCGGATTTTTTTTTTACTTTTAGGGAGGACATGTTATCTCTCTGTTTAATTGTGGTGCTGGTGTCAATTCATCTTGAAATATGAACAGATTAATAGGTTCGAGCACCATGTTATCTCTGTGTGCCTGTGTGCCTCTTGCTTAAGCTTTTACTGATGATGTGAGGAAGAATTTTGTATTTATCTTTTTTTTATAACTTTAGAGTACCCAATTAACTTTTTCCAATTATGGGACAATTTAGTGTAGCCAATCCACCTACCCTGCATATCTTTGGGTTGTGATGGCAAAACCCATGCAAAGACAGGGAGAATGTGCAAATTGCACACGGACAGTGACCCAGAGCCGGGATCGAACCTGGGACCTCGGCGCCGTGGGGCAGCAGTGCTACCCACTTCACCACCGTGCTGCCCTAGAATTTTATGTTTATCAACTAACGATCCAGGTGTACAATTTATTCTCTTTGTTACATTTGTTGTTTGGGGTAGATTGAGCTATTTAAGTCTTATTCATAATTCTATGTGTTATGTTTCTATCCCAATGGATATGAGGGATTCAGAATGATAATTTCATGATACAGGTTTCAATTGTACTATTTTGACTTCATCTGGTTGTGTGGTCAGTGCGATATTCATCACAGAACTCCACCGAACTCCACAGAACTCCAGCTCAAGTCACAAATTCATGACATTTATTCTGCTACACATGAAGATTGTCTGAAGGAATTGCAGTCAAGAAGAAAGTCACTCAGGCCATTGCCTTTACGCCTGCTCTCTGAAGAAACTAAACACTGTGGGTGTTCACACTGGTTGATCTTCTGGTTACACCAACGGTGCATCCCCACCATGGGTTTCCCAGCAGCGTTGGGTGGATTCAACGGAAACTCCAATTGACAGCGGTGGGACCAGAAAATCCTCCCACCAGCCAACAGCGGGCCGCCAAAAACATACCCTAGGGGAGACCAGAGAATCTCGCCCGATACCCTATTTATCTCCCCTTTCCCCATCACATTTTGAGTATTGTTTGTCAATTATTTATCGATTTGCGTTTGAGATTATCTGCGATCACCATTATTTATGGTAAGCCATATCGTGTCAATACAATCGGTTACATTAAATAAAAATTCTAATTTTTCCTTTTCTTTGCTGATCATCTTAAATTTATTCCCTCCAGTTTCTGATTCATCAACCGACTCAAATGGTTTTCCCTCTTTAATTTAATCAAAAAGACTTCAATTTTATAACCATGAGCAGATTTTCATATTTGTTTCCTGTATGCACAAAACTATCGGAATGTTGTCGCATTTTCCTTTGAAACAAAAGCTTTACAAAATAGCTTGTCTTAAAATTATTACAAATTTTTAAAAAACCAATGTTTCCTGGTACCTCAGAATAACCATGGATGCCCTTCAAATGATACGTCAAAGTTGTGAAAAGATTGTGTCTATTTTAAGCTTCTGTTGTAGAGATATCATGCAAGATATAACTATACAGATTGGTTGCATAATACTTTATGAATAGAAGTAAATGAGTAGAATTTAAATGCAGGGAGTAATGTGTTAAATGGAAAATCAGATATAATGTTCAAGGACCTTTTCCAATCTTTTGATTAATTAAATAAGTAATTTTCTCCCTCAAGCACATATAACATTACTATTAATTTTAGATATCTTGTATTATGAAATTAAATCATTATTTCCTATTCTTATTTAATTGAATATGCAACAATTAATTTTGGATGAAAGATTGCAATGTAAATTAATTTCTGAAAAAAAATGTAAAACTGAGAGAATCATTTAATTAGGGTCCTTAAACTTTGAGAAAATTACTTTAATTGTGTTATCCTTCAACCAAATTTGGAGCATTTAGTGAAGTTCTTAAAAACGACATTATCTGATAAATTTAAGAATAAGTGTCGCCTTCGTGAAAGTGATTGGACTAGAATGAACAATTCCTATTTAATTGATTCTTGAATTCTTGTCTCTTGAGGTAGTTATTACATTTATGTGCTCCTCGAAGGAAAGAGGAAGCTACCTAAACGTTGCCACAGGGGAACAATTAAATCACCAGACCTGGTGCACAGATCTGGTCATAGTTGGTCAATGTGGATACAGCAAAGGTCCTTGAAGAGGCACATCTACCCGATTACACTTCAGTTGCATGATTGTAGTTGAGCAAGTTTCCTGGTGCCTCTTCATTCACAGAAGCAAATCCTGAAGCCAAAGAACAAATTTGCTTTATTCATGTTTTTTTTCTACAAATGTCGGATTGACATTTTTAAATTGAGCTCCGAAGAAGCAGAATATTTCAAGGCTTCAATGGTGATTTTTAATTTTGAAAGTGTTTTATTTTTATATTTTATGTCTCACTAGAAGGTTGAACATGCCATCAGCAGTAAATCATCATGTTAAAAAGCAGGAAACTGCACACAATGACATTTATGTCTTATATCCTTCGGACTATTGGTGTTTCACAGCCAGTAGATTATCAAATCATCATCACTGACTTTGTAGGAAACATGGCACATAATTTGCACAGTACAAATGTCAAAATGAATGAGCAGTTTATCTGTTTTTAATTATGAGCATCATGGCTGGGTCACTGGGAGAATTTCTTCCCCTTCATTGATTACTGCCATGTCTCAAAGGAAAAAAAACAATATAGCACAGGAATAGGCTCTTCGACCCCCCAAGCCTGTACCAGTCTTGATACTAACCTTGGCCAAAACCCTCAGCACTTCCTTGTGCCATATCCCTCGATACCCATCCTATCCATGTATTTGTCGAGATGCCTTTTGAACGCCGTTAATGTACCTGCTTCCACAACCTCCCCTGGCAACGCATTCCAGGCACTCACCACCCTCTGAGGCTTGCCCATCTCCTCTAAACGGATCTTAAACATATGCCCCCGGTGACTGACCTCTTCACCCTGGAAAGAGTGTCTGCCCATCCATTCTATCCATGCCCCTCATAATCGTGTAGACCTCTATCAGGTCACCCCTCAACCTACATTATTGTAATGAAAACAGTCCAAGTCTATTCAGTCTCTCTGCATGGCTAACATCCTCTAGACCAGGCAACATCCTGGTAAACCTCCTCTGCACCTTCTCCAAAGCCTCCACATCCTTCTGGTAATGTGGCGACCAGAATTGTGCACAATATTCCAAGTGCAGCCTTATCAAGGTTCTATACAACTAAATAATACACCACAGCCTCAATTCTGCATGTATGCATCAATCAAGATTATGGCCAAGATTATGGCCTGGATGTTTACTAAGTCGAGATGACTTGGGAGAGCTTCAAAAATAGTGGGTGGCACCCGTATGCACAAGTCACCACTCCATTTCCAGCACATTCAATGTTTGTCCACCGGGAGAATGGGGAGGAGTGTGAATCAAACAGGTGAGATAGCCCAAATCTGCTGGGCCCTTTGAAATTAGTGTGGAGTTCAAACAGGATCCAATTTGCTGTTCTAAGGACCAAAACCAACAGTATGGGAGCCACAGTTTTATGGATGAGGCATAAGCATTTTGAAGAGGTCTGTTTAAATGTAATGATCTGAAGTAATTTAAGTACACAGCCCTTTAAAAATCAGTTAGAGTAAAAAGAAAGACACCCCTGCTGGAGTGTATTGATTGACATATCATTTGTTCTTGCTTAAGAATAAACATTTGTCATTTGTCCCTGTGGCTTCAATAGGCTTAATTGTTCACATTTCCCAAGATTTGTTTCAAGAGCTGAGCTCATTATGAAAGCTAGGCTGCATTCCAAAAGCTCCAAACCACTTATCACAGCAAAAGTTTGGGTTCACATTTTGATCAATAGTTTTAAGAGGTTTTGTTGTCATTCATCTGGTTAGTGAAAACAGGTTTGTTTGATTTATAACTGATTAAACATTTGAGGCAATTCATTTTTGAATGGCTTTCATGAAAGATAATTTTTACAGTATCATGTGTATCAGCGACAATTCTCTTAGATTGTTCAAAGTTCAATTATTTTTCATCTCCATATGGTTCCTGATGTGGATACTGGGTGACTGGCTCTGGCTCTGGAGGCGCTAGGGCAACATGGAAAATGAGGGGCATGGAGTTATGGGGGTACAGGTGGCATGGAGTCATGAAGGAGATTAAGATGACATGGGTATGAGGTAACATAAGGGTATTGGACATGGGTGAGTGGGGTTGAGGGCTAGTGACCAACATGACTCCTCACGCTCCAGTCCAAAGGTGTGCAGGTCGGGTGGATTGAAAATTAGAGATGTGCAGGTTGGGTGGGGTTACAGGAATAGGCCAGGGGAGTGGACAAAGATAGGCTGCTCTTTCAGAGGGTCGATGAAGACTCTATGAGCCAAATGGCCTCCTTCTGCACTGTACAAATTCTATGAGGACTGAGATCCTAGGGAGCTGAGATGGGCCTCTTGACCAGCCCCCTCAGAACTCGCCTTGGCCCATGCCTGGCTGCAAACTGTCTCTGGAGGTGATAGGCCGAAATCCATCCTAAACCACCTTCCTGGAATGAAAATATGAAGGACAGTGGGTGAGGAACCTTTTACAGGACGCAGGTCTGCTGACTCAGGATGCTTCCCGCACCCTCCATGAAAATGCAGTCCAATGTGTTGAAATTTTGGAATGTGGCTGTATCCATAACCTTTTGCCTCAGAACTAGCAGAGCTATGGCAAAGCCTAACTTATAGAGTAATATTTTGACTGTAATTTTGCAGAGTTATAAGATAGTCCCTAATCAGATAGCCTTAACAGCCTTGGGTGAAATATTTGTAATCAAGAACTTTGGGTCTATCTCAAATAACACTGATCTAATATATACAGGGGGGATATTCCTGCCTAATCACCAGTGGAATCTACCGGACCCGCCAACTGGGAAGCCAATGGAAATCCTATTGACAGTGGTGGGACCAAAAGATTCTGCCATTGACCAATGGCAGACCCACTCTCGCTGCCGAGAAACATGCAGTGGGGGTATGGAAAATCTCCCCTATAATACATATTCGTTCATAGAATCATAGAACCATTACATTACAGAAGGAGGCCATTCGGTCCATTGACTCTGCACTGACCCGACCTAGGCTCATGCTCCCAACCTATTTCCGTAACCCACTAACCCCACCTAACCTATTGGACATGAAGGGGCAATTTAGCATGGCCAATCCACCTAACCTACATATCTTTGAACAATGCACATCATTGTTATATAGAAGAATAATCAGTTTTGTTGAAAATGACTTGTATGCAGGAGGATTCGCCGCACCCCGACGCCGAAATCGTGTTCGCGATGGGACGGAGAATCCAGTTTCCCGCATGAAATCGGGACTGGCGCCGGTTCAGTGATTGTCCGCCGCCTGAAAAGCGGCGTACTCGGGGAATTACTGGCGTACTGGCAGAATTACCAACAGTGTGGACCACTCATGGTCCTGACATTCAGAATACTCGCGAGGCGGCTGCGGACCTTAGTTGGGGGCGGGCTGAGAATCATAAAGCAAGTTTAACTGTACATAATAATGATGCAATTGGTGTACCCCAACAGCGCAAAATGGGTTTGTGACGCCTGAGCAGCTGTTTCACTGCGCCAGTTCCTACTTTCCATTGATTGCTGGTGTAAACCAATTTTACCACTAGTACAATAGGGTTTTTTTTATGCATGTGCAGGTTTGAGAGAGAGTAGAATTTTAAAAATATACATTTTCATTGGCTCAGGTTTCGTATGCTTGTCATTACTGTTTTGAATCAGCGAGATCAAAGATTCAAAGGCTGAGATGTCTTAGTGACTCCTGTCTGGGATATTAAAAAAATACACTGTAGTTTTTTAAATCATCTGGAAAATCTCATTTGGGCAGATCATTTAAAATCTCAGAGAAACAATCAGTCAATTTGATATTTCTTAGCGAAAGGAGTTATGTATTCAAAAGGGTTATGTTGTTTGCTTGAGTTCGTGAAAATGTTGTCCATTCAACAATTTAGGTGGATAACTATCCAATGCATATGTCACATGAATATTTTTTGTGTTTGATAATTTTTGAAATTTAATTTTCTTCAGATAATAAGCTTGCAAATACGTTTGCGGTACTCTGGGCGGGCGGAAATTTCAAACCCATCCCACGGGTGGGATGTTCCGGTCTCGCAGGAGGCTACCCCCTGTAGTGGGGTGGGTGAAACATGCGAAATGCCGCAGAAGATTCCTCTGGCACCCAATGGTGAGCCACCTCCGCTATCAGCAAACACGCCGTGAAGGGGCCAGGAAACCCCACCCTATGTGACACTTTGAGGGTGGAATGAAACCTTATGAAGACATTGGATAAGTTCATGGCTAAAATCAATTACTGGATTTAGCTTCCTCGAGATGTGTATTGGAAGCTTACCTAGACGTCAGAGCAAGGAAACACATTCTCAAGAAGTATAGAAGATTGAGTCTTACCCACGAGAGGTCTGATAACCAATCTAATGTAGGAAATTAAGCTCCAAAATGAGCCAAAGATTCAATGTGAATAATGTACTGCATCATTCAAAGTCAAGAGGAACACTCCCAGCTGACGTTTTTCACTTCCCAAATTAAGAAATTCAATGCCAATGATAGGAGTTTTAAAATCACAACTGGATGGTTTAGGGACTGAATTGGGAGCTGGGGATTAAATTTAGTCGATATGGCTCACTTCCACGTCAGAAGTGTACTTGCCAACTGTGCCCTCTGGGGCACTCCAGCTGCTGTTTTTGCCACTTGGGTGAGCTCAGCTGTTATCTTTCCTCAAGTTCACAATAGCAACTAACTGTAACATTTAAAGTTTTTCTATTATTTACATTTTAAGCTGGTCAGGTATAGATATTAGGTAATGAAATAGTTAAACAGATTACATTCTTAATTGTACTTTGTTTTATTTTTGTACAAAATAGGTAAAAGAATTGTTAAAGGGCTGCAGTATCAGTGTTGCCTGTTACACCTGAAACATTTAAAAGCAGCTAGTAATTAAGTCAAAAATAATGGCAAATCTTTTGGAATAAAACCTTTAAAATGTGCGAACACTCACGTCAGCCACACTCACGTCAAGCAGCATCTCCTGAGAGGGGAACAGTTTGCATTTCGGGTCGAGAACATTTCAGCCAGATAATTGGACAAGGATGCAGAGGTGACATTTATTTTAAGGTCATACATGCGTCCTTAATTTTTTAGGGAACAATTTCACAGCCCTTCCTGCTGACAGGATCCTGTCTTCCTGCTGAAGTCAATGAAGTTATGAGTGGCACAACATATTTTATGGTGTCATGTGAGAGTATCTTTAAGAAATGGATGTTTATAAATAGGTATGTATACAAGTATCTGTAGTTTGAATACCTTTAAGAAATGGGTGTTTATTACTGCAGTGATGTCAGAGAGTGGGTGGAGCTGGGCTGTCTGTCAACGTTTTACATTTGTTTTAGGCTGTTTGCTGCAGGGTGTGTTTTAGGTTTGTTTTCAGAGCTGGATAGCTGCAGTCACAGCCAGAAGGTGTATTAGAGTCTCTCTCTGTAATCAAACAAATGTAAATCGATCCTTTGGTGATTTAAAACTAATAACTGCTCTTAGTAGTGACTTTAACCTGATGTGCTTCTGCTGAAACGTTTTTTTAAAAAGTCTTCTGGATGTTAAAAGGACAGCTTAAGAATTACTTAGGGTTGTATTCTTTGGGGGTTGTATTTTAATTAATGGTTGCTAAGATGTTCACTGTATTTTTTAAAAAGGTTAACTTGAGTTCATAGAATAAACATTGTTTTGCTTTAAAAAATACTTCGTCATTTCTGCTGTACCACACCGGTAGAGTGGGCTGTCTGCTCCCCATATCACAATCTATTAAAAGGGTCAGGTGAACTCCATGATACACTTTGGGCCCATAACAAATTGGGGGCTTGAGGGGGATAAAAGTCTATCTTTTGGATTGGCTTTGTGAACTTAAAGACAGAGAGGGGTGAGCATATTGTGGTTACTTTTCAGGTGTGGTATTTTAGTTTAAGAAGGGAGTGTGATGTAGACAATGGCTCTTTCAGAGGCTCTGAAGTTTTTGGGGGTGGAGCCGGTCACATGCAGTTCCTTACGGACAGAGACTAAAAACAGACTGTTAGATTTGGCAAAAACATTGCAGTTAACATTACCTCACAAAATGCGAAAAGATGAGGTAATTATGGTGGTGGCTAAGCATTTAAAGTTGCCTGAGATACAGTTTGACTCATTGGAAATGGCAAAAATTCAGTTACAAATTAAACAAATGGAACATGAGAAAGAATTAAAGCAGCTTGAATACAAAAGAGAGAGAGGAAAAAGAAAAAGAGAGAGAGAGGAAAAAGAGAGAGAAGAAACGAAAACAGAAAGAATACCCTAGCAGAACAAAAAGAAAGAGAAAGGGAGATACAGATCAGGGAAAAAGATAAAGAGAGAGAGTTTGAACTTCAGAAAATGGCCATGAAACATGACAGTCAGTTAAAATTGGCAGACGTAAAGGGAAACAGTTGGATGATAGTGATGAGGATAGTGAGAAAGAGCGTCATAGACGAAGGCTTGGTGGGAATCAATTTAAATATGCCAAGCATTGCCAAAGTTTGACGAGAAGGAGTTAGAAGCCTTTTCCATTTCATTTGAGAAGATAGCTAAACAAATGAAATGGCCACAGGACACGTGGGTATTACTGATTCAAACAAAGCTGGTAGGTAGGGCTAGTGAAGTGTTTGCATCACTAGCGGAGGAGGTATCTGAGACATATGAAGAGGTGAAAAAACCCATCTTAGGTGCATATGAACTAGTGCCTGAAGCTTACAGACAAAGGTTTTGAAATTTAAGGAGATAATTTGGTCAAACATACATGGAGTTTGAAAAGATCAGAGTCATTTTGATAGGTGGATAAGGGCTTTGAAAATAGACCAAACGTATGAAGCTCTCAGAGAAATTATACTTTAGGAGGAGTTTAAAAATTCAATTCCTGATGTAGTGAGAACTCATGTGGAAGAGCAGAGGGTTAAAACTGAAAGATTGGCAGCAGAAATGGCAGATGACTATGAATTAGTTCATAAATCAAAGCTTGGTTTCCGACATCAGTTTCAGCCTGTGAGGGATAGAAACTGGGGACATGAGAAATACTCAAGTGGTAAAGGTAAAGGTGATCTGATGGGAGATAAGAAATAGAGTGTACCTCAGATTGAAAAAGAAATCCAGGTGGGTGGAAAAGAAATTAAAAGTTTCAAATGTTTTCACTGTAATAGACTAGGCCATATAAAGTCACAGTGTTGGTGACTGAAGAAAAGCACTGGGATGGCTGATGTGGTGAAACAGGATAAAACAGTGGGGTTTATTAAAGTGGGAAAGGAAAGCCCAAGTGAAGTGAAGGAGGTGCAAAAGATTGTACAGCCTGATCATGAAGTGATTGACAAGAAGGTGCCAGATCTCTTCAAAGAATTTACTTGTGTGGATAAAGTTTACTCATGTGTATCAGGAGGAGCAGATAAAGAAGTCACAATTTTGAGAGATACGGGAGCTAGTCAATCTTTAATGTTAAGAAATGAGGAGTTATGTAGTCTGGGAAAAATATTGCCAGAAAAGGTGGTAATATGTGGAATTCAGGGTGAGAGGAGTAGTGTTCCATTATCTAAGGTTGGAAAGTGCAGTGAAGAGTGGTGAAGTGGTAGTAGGAGTAATAGAGAAACTATCTTGTCCAGGAATACAGTTTATCTTGGGTAATGATATAGCTGGATCGCAGGTGGGAGTGATGCCTCCTGTGGTTGATAAGCCAGTGGAAAATCAGACAACTGAAGTGTTGAAAGACGAATATCCTGGGATTTTTCCGTATTGTGCAGTAACAAGGTTGCAAAGTCACTGGTTAAGACAAATAGTGAAGATGACGTTGAAGTGCAATTATCAGAAATGATTTTTGATCAGATGGTTGAAAAAGAACAAGAACAGGTGGAGGATGAGGCGGATATTTTTAGTTCAGGAAAATTGGCGGAGTTACAACAAAAAGATGTAGAAATAAAACGGATGTATCAGAAAACATACACGGAAGAGGAATCTGTGTGTATGCCAGAGTGTTATTATGGTAAAATGATGCCTTGATAAGAAAATAGAGACCTTTACATATGCAGGTGGATGCAAAGTGGGCAGACGTTCATCAAGTAGTATTGCCGGTAGGGTATAAAAAGGAGATGTTGCGAGTTGCACATGAGGTACCAGTGGGAGGTCATTTGGGAATAAAGAAAACTCAAGCTAAAATCCAAAAATATTTTTATTGGCCTGTAGTATAAAGATGTAGTTAAATTTTGTCAATCATGTCACACATGTCAAGTGCTAGGGAAAACTCAAGCAGTGATAAAACCAGCACCCTTAATACCCATTCCAGCATTTGAGGAACCTTTTACAAGAGTCCTAATTGATTGCGTAGGACGCTTCCTAAAACAAAAAGTGGGAATCAATATCTTTTGACTATAATGGATGTGTCTACTAGGTTTCCAGAGGCCATTCCAGTATGTAATATTACAGCTAAAAAGATTGTGGACGAGTTACTTAAGTTCTTTACAAGATATGGACTACCTACAGAAATACAATCGGATCAAGGATCAAATTTTACCTCAAGGTTATTCAAAGAACATGGATAGCTGAGGAATAAAACAATTTAAAACAAATGCGTACCATCCAGAATTGCAGGGAGCATTAGAAAGGTGGCATCAGACATTAAAGACAATGTTGAGGGCTTATTTTCAAGATTATCCAGAGGATTGGGATAAAGGAATTCCATTTGTACTGTTTGCAATTAGGAATGCACCTAATGAGTCAACCAAATTTAGTCTTTTTTAACTAATTTTTGGTCATGAGGTAAGAGAACCACTTAAATTGATTAAGGAAAAATTGGTGGATGAGAAATCGGAAATTACATTATTGGATTATGTGTCAAATTTTAGGGAACGATGAAATAGAGCAGGTGAATTGGCGAGACAACATTTAAAAGTTGCACAAAATGTGATGAAACGGGTAGCGGACAAGAAATCCAAAGTTTGTAGTTTTGCCATTGGAGATAAAGTTTTAGTGTTGTTACCAGTGGTAGGTGAACCTTTAAAAGCACTTATCAGATTGAAAGGAAATTAAGTGAGGTGAATTATGTGGTAAAAATGCTGGATCGAAGGAAAGCTCACCGAGTGTGTCATGTGAATATGTTTAAAAGGTACTTTGAAAGGGAAGGAGAGAAAAAGGAAGAGGTTTTAATGATTCTAACTCAAAGTGACGAACCAAATCCAGATGACTGTGAATTTGACATACCTCAAATTAAATTGGAAAATGAGGATGTCCTTAAAAATTGGGATAAATTGTTGAGTTAACTTCCAGAGGAAAAACAGACTGACCTGAAAGAGTTATTGATATCATGTGAGCAAGTTTGTAGAGATAAATTGGGAAGTACTAAAATTGCTATACATGATGTAGATGTGGGAAATGCTGCTCCAATCAAACAACACCCATACAGACTTGACCTTTTAAAATTAGCACAGGTTAACAAAAAGATTGAGAGTATGCTTACAAATGGCATAATTGAAGTGGGTTTCAGCCAATGGAGCTTACCCATAGTGATGGTACGTAAACCAGATGGTACCCAGATGTGTGTGAACTATAGAAAGTTAATGCATTTACAAGAACGGACTCTTATCCTATGCCAGGTTTGGAGGATTGCATTGAAAAAGTGGGATAACCAGCTTTCATTTCCAAACTGGATTTACTTAAAGGTTACTGGCAGGTACCTATTTCCGAAAGGGCAAAGGAGATTTCAGATTTTGTGACTCCAGATGGTTTATACCAATTCAAAGTTATGCCATTTGGTATGAGAAACGCCCCAGCCACATTTCAACGGTTAACGAACAAAGTTGTTTCAGGGTTACCCAATTGTGCGGTATACATCGACGATCTGGTAATTTTCAGCCAGGCATTTGATCGACTTCAGGAGGCGGGTTTGGTGATAAACCTCGCCAAAATTGAATTTCGAAAAGCCCAAGTCACGTTCCTTGGCCATACAATTGGACAGGGTCGAATGGTCACACGGGATGTGAAACCAACAGTTATTGAGGAGTTTCTGCTACCCTCAAGACAAAGGGAAATAATGCAATTTCTTGGCATGAGTGGATTTGTTCGCATATTGGTGAAAAATGTTTGTAGAGTGATTGCTCCACTGACGGACCTGCTCAAGAAGTGTAACAAATTGCAGTGGACAGCAGAGTTTCAACAGGCATTTGACGGGCTGAAAGCTGTGATAACCAATGCTCATGTGTTGGAGAATTACAAGGGACTCTGTGATCAGATTGAGCTAAAGTACTGACTTTAAAGAGAAATACTGAAGCGTAGAGAAATGAATAGATTGTGCAAGGACCTTCTTGTTCAAAAAGACTGTCAATCGAGAAGGATTTCAGTTGAAGGAAGAAGAACAAAAACAAATGGACTATATTATTGTACCTGTTTGCGTGTGTTGTTTTTTTTTAAATGATAAAGTATATTTACTGTGTGCATTTCTTAAAGGATGGTGAAAAGGTGAAAAATGAAACCATCTTGAAGTTGATGGTTTATTTTTTTTTCGTGGGGAGAGGTGTCATGTGAGAGTACCTTTAAGAAATGGGTTTTTATAAATGGGTGTGTATATAAGTATCTGTAGTGAGAGTACCTTTAACAAATGGGTGTTTATTACTGCAGTGATGTCAGGGTGGAGTCTGTCAGCTTTTTACTTTTGTTTTATGCTTTTTGCTTCAGGGTCTGTTTTAATTTTGTTTTCAGAGCTGTATAGCTGCAGTCACAGCCAGAAGGTGTACTAGAGTCTCTCTCTGTAATCTAAAAAATGTAAATAAATTCTTTGGTGATTTAAAACTAATAACTGCTCTTAGTAGTGACTTTAACCTGATGTGCTTCTGCTGAAGGATTTTCTTTTAAGTCTTCTGGATGTTAAAGGGACAGGTGAAAAATTACTTTGTGTTGTATTCTTTGGGGGTTGTATTTGAATTAATGGTTGCTAAGTTGTTCACTGTATGTTTTAAAAAGGTTAACTTGAATTCATAGAATAAACATTGTTTTGCTTTAAAAAATACTTTTCCATTTCTGCTGTATCACACCTGTAGAGTGGGCCGTGTGCTCCCCATACCACAATCTATTAAAAGTTGTGGGTCGGGTGAACTCCATGATACACTTTGGGGCTCTCTAAACCCTGGCCCATAACAATAGCCACACCGCAACAGCAACAGTGCCATAAAATTCCGCTCTGGATTTCTTTTATAAACCCTGATGTTATCATTTAGGTTGAAGACTATCTGTATAACTTTGCCATGCTGTAATTGTTCTGCATCCTCAGTGAAATTGTTGTGGTGCCTCCACAAGAGCAGAGTTCCACTGAATTTGTAATCCAGAGGCCCAGGCTGATACTCTGGGGACATGGATTCAACACCCACCATGAAAGCCTGTGGAATTTGAATTCAACTGATAAAGGCCTGGCTTTGAAAGCTAGTCGCAGTAATGGTGATCATGAAACTGTCATCAATTGTAGTAAAAACCCATCTGCTTTGCTAAATAGTCGTTTAAACTCTGCTGTGCTTACTTAGTCTGACCGACATGAGACTCCAGACCCACATCAATGTGCTTCACTCTTTAATGCTCTCTGAAATGGCCCAGCAAAGCATTCAGTTCAAAGGGCTACTAGAGATGGGCAATAAATGCTGGCCTTGCCAGCAATGTCCACACTCGATGAAAGTATTTGTTTAAAGGATGTCATTTCAGTGTGACATGCTTACATAGGCAGTTTCTATTACAAAAGGTAGACATTGGAATTGATAACAGAAGTGTACAAGAAATCTGCAAATATAAGAATATTAAAATATAATCTTGATATATATTTTTGTTTTTAGACTTGCCCAATCTAATTATAAAGCTTGTTTTTATTATTATGCCTTTATTATTGCATTAACCGAGGTCTGATATAAGTTGCATTTTTGACCCTCCAGTTAAATCATGACCTAAATACAAGGGCATCATTGATACCCCATTTGATATATTCTTCTCATTTTTCTGTGCCATGTTCAATAGTTTTTAATACTTTGAATTGAAGAGGTGCAGGAAAACATCACTTGTGTGATTTTTCAAATACGTATAACCTTGTGAATATGTAGTTGCTTCAGGATTGTCATTGGTGTTCTTTACCTAGTCCACTGCAGGAACAGAGAGAAAGTGTGACACAAGGAGTTTCCAAAGGTTTCAGGCACCATTTCTACTGGGAGTAATTTTGCAACATCAGAGACAGAGCTGTCCTTTGATAGTAAAGAACGATTTATGGCCGTACTGCTGGAAAACATGACTGAAAAGTGATAACATGGCTGCTTCACACACCTCTGACTGCACTACAGTTGAAGTGCAGGTAGGTTATTTTCTGAAACTTTAGAATTCCTACAGTGCAGAAGGAGGCCATTTGGCCCATCAAGTCTTCGCCAACCCTCCAAAAGAGTACCCTAAATAGGCCAACACCCCTCACCTATCCCCATAACCCCATCCAACCTGCACATCTTTGCACACTAAGGAGCAATTTTGGCATGGCCACCACCTAACCTGCACATCTTTAGACTGCGGGAGTAAACCGGAGCACCCGGAGGAAACCCACGCAGACACGGGGAGAAAGTGCAAGCTCCACATGGAAAGTCACCCGGAATTGAACCTGGTCCCTGACACTGTGAGGTGGCAGTGCTAACCATTGTGCCACCGCGCCACTCAATCACATCGGGAGTTTAAATTAGTAGCATATTCACCAAGTAGCTGTCCTTGTCGATGCTGTTTTAGGTACAGCTTTATTCTTAGCTACTTCTACAGGAAACATTTCTCCACAAGCTACACCAGTTTTGCTTATATGCAAATAAGAGTGCACCTGGGGAAATCAACTGAATACAAGCTCTTCCAACAATCCCCCAATATCTGTCTTCAGGTATATCCAGACTGATCTTGGGAAGAGAAAGTAGTTCAAACCAATATTGAGAGGGAACAGACTCAACAACAGCTCAAAACCCCTCCACAGGGTGATTACTCATTTTGTTTATACCAACAAAAAGGAAGGACGGTAGAAAGAGGGAAAATCAACCGTGGATATCTCAGGAAATAAGGGAGAGCATCAAATTGAAGGAAAAATCAGACAAAGTGGCAAAGATTAGTTGGTGACTAGAGGACTGGGAAATCTTTAGGGGGCAACAGAAAGCTACTAAAAAAGCTATAAAGAAGAGTAAGATAGATTATGAGAGTAAATTTGCTCAGAATATAATAACAGATAGTAAAAGTTTCGACAAATATAGAAAACAAAAAAGAGTGACTAAGGTAAATATCGGTCCTTTAGAGGATGAGAAAGGAGATTTAATAATGGGAGATGAGGAAACGGCTGAGGAGGTGAACAGGTTTTCTGGGTCGGTCTTCACAGTGGAAGACACAAATAACATGCCAGTGACTGATGGAAATGAGGCTATGATAGGTGAGGACCTTGAGATGATTGTTATCACTAAGGAGGTAGTGATGAGCAAGCTAAGGGGGCTAAAGGTAGACAAGTCTCCTGGCACTGATGGAACGCATCCCAGAGTGCTAAAAGAGATGGCTCTGGAAATTGCAAATGCACTAGTGATAATTTACCAAACTTCACTACACTCTGGGGTGGTCCCGGCGGATTGGAAATGAGCAAACATGACACCACTGTTTAAAAAAGGAGATAGGCAGAAAGAGGGTAATTATAGGCCAAGTGAGCTTAACTTCGGTAGTAGGGAAGATGCTGGAATCTATCATCAAGGAAGAAATAACGAGGCAGCTGGATGGAAATTGTCCCATTGGGCAGACGCAGCATGGGTTCATAAAGGGCAGATCGTGCCTAACTAATTTAGTGGTATTTTTTGAGGACATTACCAGTGCGGTAGACAACGGGGAGCCAATCAATGAGGTATATCTGGAATTCCAGAAAGCTTTTGACCATCCTTCGAGTACAAAGCCATGAAACTGTACAGAAATTTCCTAAAACATCATAATATATCTTCCCAAGTAAAAGAAATGGGTCAATACCCTTTGACTATTGTTGATTAGCCAAATCGCTAAATTTGTCAAGGAAACAACATTGACTTTTCACATCTTCCAAAAAGCGATTGCTAGTTATCGTTTCATATTACTTGTACTATTTTATCAAAATGCAGAATAAAGACAATAAAGTCTCAATTAACATCACATCAGGCAGCGATATTTCTCCACCAGCTATTAATTAAGTTAACAGAGTAAGTTCTTTGCAACAAATTTTGATAGCAGACATCAATAATGTAGATTAGAGGAGATCAAAAATATATGGATTCATATTGTTATATATCTGCTATCCAAGAATGATGATCTGTTTGAGATTTATATTACGTATCTGTGACAAAACACCTTTTATGGAAGTTTGCTATGGTCTATAAATTTCACTGGCAACTTGGATATGATGAAGAGAGGGTTCCACTGTGTGCTTTTAAATTAGATTTATCAGCAGCATTAAGTGCAGCTCCTGTATTAAATTTTACAGTATATGAGTTAATACGTTTGAATATTTAGATCACAAGTGCTGACAATATCCCCATAGCATTTCAAATAGTTTTATGCAAAAGACTAATGTGAGCCCAAGTTTTAAATAAATGCATCACCATGGCAGTGTTGGTCTGGTACTGCACTGCATCCGGTTAAATCCGGTTAAATCCATTGGGGAGTGTTGATGAAAGTCAAGGGCAGACACGCCAGACGTATGGAAATTGGATGGAAACCAATATAATATTGGGATGTGAAGGGGAATAAAGACCAAATTGGAGTATGGAAAATGCAGACTAGAAATTGGCCTGTTCGGTTTTTCAGTATGAGAGTCACAATTTTTGACCCATAACACCATTGCCATGGAGGCTGCCACTATAGAAACGTTTTGCTGCATCCTCATTGGAATGATTTCAGCTTGCAGCCCAACGCAACCTACTCTGTTGTCTGGCTACACGTTCAACAGAGGATCTAATAGCATGCAAGGCCAGCTCACAAACCAACTAACATTCAGTTCTTAAAGGCAGTCAGTCCCTCTTAAAGGGAAGTTGGACTATCATCACATGATCCCTGCCGAATGCTATTGCACCTGGCGATAGCCCTGCGGGACGCGAAAAACTGGAAGGGAATCCAGAGAGGAGACAGGGAGCGCAGAGTCTCACTCTATGCAGATGACCTGCTCCTCTATGTCTGGAAGTCACAGGAGAGACTGAAGGCAATACTGCAAATACTGAAAGAGTTTGGAACCTTCTCGGGCTACAAACGTAACCTGGGCAAAAGCGAGACATTCCCAGTGAACCCAAACAGGGGAGGGAGAGAGCTGGTGCGGCTCCCGTTCCAAACAGCCCAGAACAGATTCCGCTACCTGGGGATCCAGATAGCCAGAGACTGGACACAGATCCACAAGTGGAACCTGACCAGCCTGGTGAAGGAAGTAAGAAGAGACCTTCAAAGGTGGGGTTCACTCCCATTCTCCCTGGCGGGGAGAGTGCAGATGATCAAGATGAACGTACTGCCAAGGTTCCTCTTCCTGTTTAGATCCATCCCCAGGGCTTTTTCCCTAAACGTAGACAGTCTAATCATGGAACCCGGGAATTCCCAAACAGACACTACAAAGAAGGAAAATCAAAGGGGGCTTGGCATTACCAATACTACCACTGGGTAGCAACGGCAGAAAGAGTGAGGGGACGAGTACAAGAACCCAACACAGACAGGGTACAAATGGAGGAGGCATCCTGTAAAGGAACGACCTCCGGGCCCTGGCCACAGCAGCACTCCCACCCTCCTCAACAAGATATGCAATGAGCCCAGTGGTAGAGGCCATGCTGAGAACGTGGACCCAGGTGAGACAACACTTCGGGATAACCAAAATGTCCACCATAGCTCCCATATGCGGCAATCACAGATTCCTCCAGCCATGCTGGATACGGCCTTCAAAAGATGGAGGCGAGACGGGGGCACACTGACGGTCTGGGACTTCTACGTAGGGCACAGACTGGCGACACTGGATGAACTGACTAGGAAGTGGAAGCTAGAAAAAGGACAGGAAATGAGACACCTCCAAATAAAACACTTCCTCCACAAAGAGACAGTAGGGTATCCCAGGGCCCCAGAAACAACACTACTACAGGAAGGGGGGGCAATGGGGAAGGGGATAGACCGATCCAGAGGGCAACAAAATGCACATAGGATCAGTTAAACAAAGGACGAACTAAACCTCTCTGTATAATAAAGGAAATTAGAGCGGGTGAGAAAAATGTGATGTGTATATATACAACTGTTTATAAATATGGAAAATACCAATAAAAAGATCTAAAAAAAATAGTGATCATGATCAATTAATGCATCTTGACATCACAACACAGTTCAAACAAATCACCAGATTTGCAGGCAGCCCAATGCACTGAATTACTCACCTGGTAGCACTCTTGGCATTCTGCACTCGCATCTATCATTCACATACTCCAACTCACCCACATAGAACATTCCAATGATGCAAGCCTCAAACCCACATTTCAATGCCACCACATAGTTACAACCCTTCAGCTATGGCAGACACATCACCCCAAAACAATAATTCTCCGGGCCGAGTGGCCGTCCATTTTTGACCAGTCCCGCCGGCGTGGGTTACGTATGGTCCCACACGGCGGGACCTGGCAGGTAAGTCGGTGGGGGTGGTCCTCGGTGGGGGGGGGGGGGGGGGGGGGGGGGGGAGGGCACAGGAGAATCCGTCCCGGGGGGGCCCCCACGGTGGCCTGGCCCGCAATCGGGGCCCACCGATCTGCGGGCGAGCCTGTTCCGTGGGGGCACTTCTTCCTTCTGCGCGCCCCTGTAGGGCTCCACCATGCGCCAATATATGCCGGCTGGTCTGTGCATGCGTGGAATCAAGCAGGCGGTTCCATGCATGCGTGAAATCATGGCGACCATTCCGCGCATGCACGAACTCAAGCCGTCCCTTCCAAGCTAGCTGGAGCGGTACCAATGTCCCTCCAGCGTCCACCTAGCTCCCGGGATAGATGAGAATTCCTCACCTTGGGAGCCTGTTGACGCCAGAGTCATTGGTGCCGGTTTTCCCGCCAGCGTGGGGACTTCGTCGCCGGAAGGAAAAGTCCCAGCCATAGAGATTAAGAGCAGGGAGGCTGGGCGGTTATGCTGGGACTGTATAAAACTAAGATTAAGTCACAGTTACAATACTGTGTGCAATTTTGAAAAACACATTATAAGACACAGGAGACACATCCGGAGTGAGACTCATACAGAGTGAGAGATTTAAACTTGGTAATTTGGTGCAGTGAGGTAATTCGGTGCAGAGTGTGAGGAGGTGCTTTTTAACCCTGGTAAGTGACTGGTAAGTAGTCTCTCTTTTTCTTTTCATTGTCTAATTTATTTATTTTTATTTTGAAATTGTAGTTGTTTAAGTTTACCAAGGGTTTAAGACATGGCAGGAGATCCCAGACCCGTGTCAAGCTCCTCGTGTGCGATGTGGGAGCTCAGGGACACGTCCACTGTCCCTGGCTCCTTCACGTGCAAGAAGTGTGTTCAGTTGCAGCTCTTGTTAGACCGCTTGACGGCTCTGGAGCTGCGGATGGACTCACTTTGGAGCATCCGCGATGCTGAGGAGGTCGTGGATAGCACGTTTAGCGAGTTGGTCACACCGCAGGTGAAGGTTACTGAGGGAGATAGAAAATGGGTGACCAAAAGAAAGAGCAAGAGTAGGAAGGCAGTGCAGGTGTCCCCTGCGGTCATCTCCCTGCAAAACAGATATACCGCTTTGGATACTGTTGAGGGAGATGGCTTACCAGGGGAAGGCAGCAGCAGCCAGGTTCATGGCACCATGGCTGGCTCTGCTGCACAGCAGGGCAGGAAGAAAAATGGCAGGGCTATAGTGATAGGGGACTCGATCGTAAGGGGAATAGACAGGCGGTTCTGTGGACGCAATCGAGACTCCAGGATGGTATGTTGCCTCCCTGGTGCAAGGGTCAAGGATGTCTCGGAGCGGCTGCAGGACATTCTGGGGGGGGGAGGGTGAACAGCCAGCTGTCGTGGTGCACATAGGCACCAACGATATAGGTAAAAAACGGGATGAGGACCTACAAGCGGAATTCAGGGAGTTAGGAGTTAAACTAAAAAGTAGGACCTCAAAGGTAGTAATCTCAGGATTGCTACCAGTGCCACGAGCTAGTCAGAGTAGGAATGTCAGGATAGATAGGATGAATGCGTGGCTCGAGAGATGGTGCAAGAGGGAGGGATTCAAATTCCTGGGGCATTGGGACCGGTTCTGGGGGAGGTGGGACCAGTACAAACCGGACGGTCTGCACTTGGGCAGGACTGGAACCGATGTCCTAGGGGGGGTGTTTGCTAGAGCTGTTGGGGAGGGTTTAAACTAATGTGGCAGGGGGATGGGAACCAATGCTGGAAGTTGGAAGGTAGTAAAACAGGGACAGAAACAAAAGGAAGTAAGGGGAAAAGTGCAAGGCAGAGAAGACATAGTCAGAAATCCATAAGGGCGACAGTACAAGGTACAGTGACTGAGGGGAGCACAGTGAATAGGCCCAGTAATAACAAAAGGAATAAAACTGTTAAGATTCAAAACAGAGGTAAAAAAACCAACATAAGTGTACTTTACCTGAATGCTCGTAGTATTTGGAATAAAGTAAATGAGTTGGTGGCACAAATCATCGTAAATGACTATGATTTAGTGGCCATTACTGATACATGGTTAAAGGATGGTCACGACTGGGAGTTAAATATCCGAGGGTATCAAACTATTCGGAAGGACAGAGTGGATGGTAAGGGAGGTGGTGTTGCTCTGTTATTTAAGGATGACATCCGGGCAATAGTAAGGGATGACATCGGTGCTATGGAGGATAAGGTTGAATCCATTTGGGTGGAAATCAGGAATAGTAAGGCGAAAAAGTCACTGATAGGAGTAGTCTATCGGCCACCAAATAGTAACGATATGGTGGGGCAGGCAATAAACAAAGAAATAACTGATGCATGTAGAAATGGTACAGCAGTTATCATGGGGGATTTTAATCTACATGTCGATTGGTTTAACCAGGTCGGTCAAGGCAACCGGGAGGAGGAGTTTATAGAATGTATCCGCGATAGTTTCCTAGAACAGTATGTAATGGAACCTACGAGGGAACAAGCGGTACTCGATCTGGTCCTGTGTAATGAGACAGGATTGATTAATGATCTCATAGTTAGAGATCCTCTCGGAAGGAGCGATCACAATATGGTGGAATTTAAAATACAGATGGAGGGTGAGAAAGTAAAATCAAATACTAGTGTTTTGTGTTTAAACAAAGGAGATTACAAGGGGATGAGAGAAGAACTAGCTAAGGTAGACTGGGAGCTAAGACTTTATGGTGGAACAGTTGAGGAACAGTGGAGAACCTTCCAAGCGATTTTTCACAGTGCTCAGCAAAGGTTTATACCAACAAAAAGGAAGGGCGGAAGAAAGAGGGAAAATCGACCGTGGATATCTAAGGAAATAAGGGAGAGTATCAAATTGAAGGAAAAAGCATATAAAGTGGCAAAGAGTGCTGGGAGATTAGAGGACTGGGAAATCTTTAGGGGGCAACAGAAAGCTACTAAAAAAGCTATAAAGAAGAGTAAGATAGAGTATGAGAGTAAACTTGCTCAGAATATAAAAACAGACAGTAAAAGTTTTTACAAATATATAAGACAAAAAAGAGTGGCTAAGGTAAATATTGGTCCTTTAGAGGATGAGAAGGGAGTTTTAATAATGGGAAATGAGGAAATGGCTGAGGAACTGAACAGGTTTTTTGGGTCGGTCTTCACAGTGGAAGACACAAATAACATGCCAGCGACTGATAGAAATGAGGCTATGACAGGTGAGGACCTTGAGAGGATTGTTATCACTAAGGAGGGAGTGATGGGCAAGCTAATGGGGCTAAAGGTAGACAAGTCTCCTGGCCCTGATGGAATGCATCCCAGAGTGCTAAAAGAGATGGCTAGGGAAATTGCAGATGCACTAGTGATAATTTACCGAAATTCACTAGACTCTGGGGTGGTCCCGGTGGATTGGAAATTAGCAAACGTGACGCCACTGTTTAAAAAAGGAGGTAGGCAGAAAGCAGGAAATTATAGGCCAGTGAGTTTAACTTCGGTAATAGGGAAGATTCTGGAATCTATCATCAAGGAAGAAATTGCGAGGCATCTGGATAGAAATTGTCCCATTGGGCAGACGCAGCATGGGTTCGTTAAAGGCAGGTCATGCCTAACTAATTTAGTGGAATTTTTTGAGGACATTACCAGTGCAGTAGATAACGGGGAGCCGATGGATGTGGTATATCTGGATTTCCAGAAAGCCTTTGACAAGGTGCCACACAAAAGGTTGCTGCATAAGATAAAGATGCATGGCATTAAGGGTAAAGTAGTAGCATGGATAGAGGATTGGTTAATTAATAGAAAGCAAAGAGTTGGGATAAATGGGTGTTTCTCTGGTTGGCAATCAGTAGCTAGTGGTGTCCCTCAGGGATCCGTGTTGGGCCCACAATTGTTCACAATTTACATTGATGATTTGGAGTTGGGGACCAAGGGCAATGTGTCCAAGTTTGCAGATGACACTAAGATGAGCGGTAAAGCGAAAAGTGCAGAGGATACTGGAAGTCTGCAGAGGGATTTGGATAGGTTAAGTGAATGGGCTCGGGTCTGGCAGATGGAATACAATGTTGACAAATGTGAGGTTATCCATTTTGGTAGGAATAACAGCAAACGGGATTATTATTTAAACGATAAAATATTAAAGCATGCCGCTGTTCAGAGAGACTTGGGTGTGCTAGTGCATGAGTCACAGAAGGTTGGTTTACAAGTGCAACAGGTGATTAAGAAGGCAAATGGAATTTTGTCCTTCATTGCTAGAGGGATGGAGTTTAAGACTAGGGAGGTTATGTTGCAATTGTATAAGGTGTTAGTGCGGCCACACCTGGAGTATTGTGTTCAGTTTTGGTCTCCTTACTTGAGAAAGGACGTACTGGCACTGGAGGGTGTGCAGAGGAGATTCACTAAGTTAATCCCAGAGCTGAAGGGGTTGGATTATGAGGAGAGGTTGAGTAGACTGGGACTGTACTCGTTGGAATTTAGAAGGATGAGGGGGGATCTTATAGAAACATTTAAAATGATGAAGGGAATAGATAGGATAGATGCGGGCAGGTGGTTTCCACTGGCGGGTGACAGCAGAACTAGGGGGCATAGCCTCAAAATAAGGGGAAGTAGATTTAGGACTGAGTTTAGGAGGAACTTCTTCACCCAAAGGGTTGTGAATCTATGGAATTCCTTGCCCAGTGAAGCAGTTGAGGCTCCTTCATTACATGTTTTTAAGGTAAAGATAGATAGTTTTTTGAAGAATAAAGGGATTAAGGGTTATGGTGTTCGGGCCGGAAAGTGGAGCTGAGTCCACAAAAGATCAGCCATGATCTCATTGAATGGCGGAGCAGGCTCGAAGGGCCAGATGGCCTACTCCTGCTCCTAGTTCTTATGTTCTTATGTTCTTATGTAAGACAGATGTGATAGTACTTGAAAGAGTGCCAAGGAGATTTACCAGGATGTTGCATGGGCTGGAGAGTTTTAGTTATGAAGAGAGATTGGATAGATTGGGATTGTTTTGCTTGAAGCAGAGGAGACTGAGTGGGGATATGATTGAGATGTATCAAATTATGAAGGGCATAGATAGAATAGAGAGAAAATAACTTTTTCCCATGGTGGAAGGATCAATGACCAGGAGCAGAGATTTAAGGTAATGGGGTGGGAGGATATTTAGAGGTGATATGAGGAAAAATATTTTTCCCCAGAGGGTGGTGAGAGTCTGGAAGTCGCTGCCTGAACGGGTGGTGGAGGCAGAGATCTTCATAACATTTAATAAGTATTTAGATGTGTACTTGCAATGCCAATGCATACAAGGCTATTGACCAAGTGCTGATGAATGGGATTAGAATAGTTTGGTGGTTGTTTTGACTGGCGAAGATGTGATTGGGTGTGGGACCTTCTCTGTGCTGTTGATATCTATGACCCTATGCATGCTTTCAGGATGTTCTACATTATCCAGGACAAAGTAATCCATTTGGTCAGTGACCCTGTCGCTAAATTGGATATCCACCCTCTCAGAGTGGCATAGCAATAGCGAGCTTTGGCTGCTGTATTCAAGATGTACTGCAGCAACTCTCAGAATCACATGATTATTACAGTGCAGAAGGGGGCCGTTCAGCCCATTGTGTTTGCACCGGCTTCCCAGATCAGCAATTCATCAGCACTATTCTCCTGTCTGCTTCCCATAATCCTGCACATCTTCCTTTTCAGGTAAGACTAATTCTCTTTGGAATGCTTCAATCGAACCTGCCTCCACCACACTCCCAGCTAGTGCATTCCATACCCTAACCAATCATTGTGTAAAAAAGCTCTTCACAGAACCTCCCAATCTTGAGGCCAACATCCCCAAGATGGCTAAGACCAGCAATGTCCTATGGATACCATCATCTGCAGGTTCCCCCCCAAGTCATGCACTTCCTGACTTGGACATTGATCTTTGTCGTCTCCACTTCAAAGTACTGGAGCATCTCAATATCATTGTGAAAGCCCCACGACAACAAGAGTTTCAGAGCAACTAAGGGTGAATAACAAACTATAACAGAAAATGCTGGAAAAAGCCCTGCCATCTGGCAGCATCTGCGGAGAGAGAAACAGAGTTAAAGTTTTGTATGACACTTCTTCTTTATAATAAATAATGTCCTGTTCATGTCACCCATATCATGACAACAACTTAAAGAAGAAGTATTCACAAGAGAAATCAAAGATGAGTTGTGACAGTGTATTCAAAACTCAGCACTTTAGAATATTAACTCTCCAATCATGGCATCTAATCTTATTCAGAATAATCCCAATATTTAGTGCTCTTGGCACTGAATGTGTTTTGTTCCTGATAGCTGTTCTGAATTCACTTTTTATAGAGATCTTATGGCCCTACTTTCTTGATGCCCTTTGAAGTATATCTATGATATTTAATATTTGATGTGCTTCAACAAATCCCTGTCTTAACCACCTCCTTTCTGGAATATAAAGATTAAGCTTCAGTAATCTTCTCACAACTTATTCCCTTTACATATGGGAATAGGTCTGCTGTTATGATTAATGGAGTTGGCTAACTGTTTGAGACAGTCTCGAGCTCAAAGCTATAAAGATGCTCACTGTTTTTAAAACCCAGTCGTAATTGTAATTTAGGTACTGCAGTTAAAAAAGCCTCATGTAATTTGCATTCATAAGTCAGTAATATTATGAGGAATAAGGGCCAGTATTCTCCGAGCCCGAGCGGTCGCCGCGGCGCTGTTCGGGGACCGTTCAAAACGGCCCCCACGGCGATTGTCTGCGGGCGAACACCCGACTCTTGCCAGCGTGGTTTACATCTGGTACCTCCCAGCTGGAGCTCGGACCTGCAGCCGCAGTGGCGGTCCTGGTGGGGTGGCCTAAGCCGTGGCCAGGCCCGCGATCGGGGGCCACCGATTATTAAAAAAGGGTTCCATTCCCCAAACATGTAGTCAATATCTAACCATGCATGGAACATCATGTCAATGAATGCCAACTATCCTAGCAGCAGTCGTAATGTTTTTATCCTCCGCTAGTCAGCTGTTCCTGACATATTTGAACCAGCACAATGAACCATAAGGGAAACAAAGACTGACAGTACTAAACATGGCTGGTGACTCCTGTCATCACCTCAACAAACGTGGACAGCTCATGTAGATTAAGGGCTATGCTACAGCCATGAACATTGTGAAGCAAGCCAGTGTTCTAAAACATCAGAGCCACTGTCTGGACCACTCAGGGGAACCTGACAATACTTAATGGAGTGTATCTCCAAATTCAGGGTGCTCCACTGCATTCTGCAGAGCCTAGCTCTCGTGAGGGTGCATTCATTTTGACATGTCTCCCAGTTTCATTAAAAATACCTTCAATCACCACTGCTGGACCGTTCCAGTTGCTTTCCATCCCTTTGCTACTAACCATCAGTGTTCTATTGGCCAAAATCCTAAAATAGAAAACACTATAATAAAAATATTTCATCTCTTTATCCAACATCATGCAATAATATGTACAAACTGAACTACTTAATCTAGTGCTTTTCCTCCAGACACCTTTGTCTGGCCTGGTTTTTTCTCTGCAGTTCTCCCCTACTGGCAGAAAAGCTGGTGGACTGTTGATCAGACTTGTTCAACCTTTTCCTGTCGGGGGCCTCATTTCCATTTCTTTTCTCAATCAATCCGCTGATAACTGAGTTTTGGAAAGATAACGGGCTGGATTCTCCGATTTTGAGACGAAGTGCTGATCCGGCGTGGGAATGGTAGCGTTTTCCGACTGAAAAAATTGCACAAAACGGCCACCGATCATCCATCTGGAAGGGGGCTAGCATGCATGCAGCGTAGAGCACTCTAGCTGCCGATAGGGCCTGGGAATTGCCGGGTCCATGGCCACGCGGACCCGGCCTGCCAAAAAGTGACCCCTTTGGCCAGGCTCGCCACCCATGGACCACTCCCCACCAGTGCCCCCGTGCCTCGCCAAAGCCCTCACTGCCCACGGATCGGCTCTCCCCGACTGTGGTGGTGCTGGACATAGTCCACAACCACCAAGCCGAGTTCCCAAAAATAAATACCACACGCGGCCAACGCTGTTGGGAACTCGGCCCTTTGGGGGGAGGGCCTCAGGTAATGTTCTGAGGCTGTCCATACGGTGTACTCTGCCATGTGTGCCATTTTGGGTGGGGCAGAGCATCGCAAAAGCGGCGCCACCCCGGATTTCGGCGCCAACGTGGATTCTCCAGCCAATCGGTGAATGCAATTTCAGTGCCGGAGACTGGAGAATCCCATCGAAGATTTGGCACAATATTAAACATGAATTAGAAAAAGAACTGACGTACAAAAATAAGTAACTTACTGAGCAAAAAAAAACAATTTTAAAGCAATGATTTGATCATTTAAAAATGAGTTATAAATAAGATAATGACTAGTGTGCCAGGGTGAGTGTGCATCCGGCTCACTCCCAGTCTCAGAGTGGTCACACACTCATAAGCTGTTAGGATGGCTGAGAGTGTGCGGGAGCGATGGTGAGTGAGAAGCCTGAAACTGGACGTGAACCAAATACACACACACACACTCATTCATACTCTCCCCTTTCTTTCACGCATATGCACTCACACTCTCACCTCACTCTCACACACTCACATGGACAAACATGCTCTCTCCTTTCTTTCATGCAGAAACCCACATGCATGTGCACTTACACATGTACACGCAGACATACACACACATACACTCATACTCCCCTTTCTTGCATGCATATACACCCACCTCTTTCTCACACACACATGCACACTCACATGCTCAAACGTACACACTGACATGCACACACACAAACATGTTCTCCCCTTTCTTTCACACACAGACACCAACACTCACACCTTTCTCTCACACACTCACACTCACATTCATACTCTTCCCTTTCTTACATGCACATGCACCCATACTCTCACCTCTCTCTCACACACTCATAAGCACATGCACAAACCATGCACACATACTCTGCCCTTTCTTTCACACACATTCACCCACACGCTCGTGCACACGCACAAACACACACATATATACTCTCCACTTTCTTTCACACACATGCACATGCATACATACACGCACACAGACTCGTAGTCTCCCCTTTGTTTGATGCACAGACACCCACGCTTACCTCTTTCTCACACACACACACACACACATGCACACACACACTGACACACACTCGTATTCTCCCTTTCTTTACACACAGGCACCTGTACTGTGTTATTGAAAATATGGAAAGATGTGTCATTTGAAACATGGAAGTCTGGCAATATCTGGTCTGAGAGAAACATCAGAGGATACAGGGAAAGATCCCACGAAGGGTTAATAGCAGCTGCAAAAAGCAGGATTATAAAATGCAGATTCTTTCCCTCAAGCAGGCTTAGCAAACACACAGGATTTTTGTATGAAGCTAAAAACAATGGCTCACACCTTCATTGAAAGTAACTATCTTAGTAAGCAGCTGGAAAGGAAAGATGAGGTTCAGTTGAATTTGGTGACAATTCCAGGTGTGAAATTCTGCTAATATCAAGTAAATTAAAAGAAATCTGGACACTATCAGTCGATGAGAAACATAAGTTAAAGACAAAATCAAAGTCAAAATTATAAGCTGAGGACACAATTAGAAAATAAAACTATAGAAATGACAGGAACCAAACCAAAATTCACACCTCTATTGAAACCAAAGCATTTTTGAATATCACAAAGGAACTTTGAACATCACAAAGGAAACAATGTAATCAGAGACCTGAGAGGTGAGGTCATGGCAAAATGAATACTTAGTTGTATTAGAATGTTGAGATCAAAGATACTTTTTACAATCAAAATGAAATAATAGTTACTTTACAATAAGGTCATAAAAACTTAACAACTGTTAGAAAGAGAATATAAACCCAGAGACCAGAGCAGGAACTACCAGAACTCAGAGAGAAGGAGAGAAGGAACAAGAGAAGCAAGCAGAGTCAGCTTACAGCCAGCTTGGTTATGGGAAAGGTAAGACATAGAAGCCGAGCCAAAACAGCTAATACATCTAAGGAAGACTAGAATTTAAAGAGGAGGCAGAGTCAGCTCAGAGTCAACTCAGAGATAGCCAGCAGAGCCAGCTCTCATAGCTCAGTACATGGGATCGACATAACATAGCAACCGGGCTCACCAGCAAATACATCTAAAGAAGACCAGATTTTAAAAAGAAGATTGATTGTCAAGGTGGGCCTGAACCCTTCAACCAACCAGAAAGATCCAGAAGCAAGATCTTTTTACCTTTCAGTAAAGAAAGTGATTGCAGCTTTTAAAAGAAAAAAATATAACAATAAAATAACTTAATTTAACCTGAAACAGTGGTTATTCCTAAGTCTACTTTACTTACTTAGCAATGCGGGACCCAGGATCGATGCTACTAAGTGGTAAATAGATGAAATCTTCGGTGAAGGTATGGGTTATACCGAGGGATAACTTGAAAATATAATTTGACCTGAATAGCACCCACCGAAGCCTGCATCGGAGTCAGAATCACTGTTCACCATTTAGAATGTCGGCCCTTTTTGGTATAGGGGGAATTTTAAGAATAGTGGTGAGTTTTCAACAACATGGCGCCCAACGTTTAATTAAAACCTATTACTTACGCCTAGCGGGTTGCTTTATTTTCTACATGTCACCCGACGTGTTAACACCATGTTAATTACGGCCAGCCAGTTGTTTTGCTTTCTCCATGGCATCCAGCGTGGAGGCCTAGAATATTAGCAGTTTCTAGGTAAAGCGAGGCTAGAATATTAGAAGTTTCTAGCTGAGCAGAATGGGGGCTAGAGTGGGGGCTAGAATATTATCAGTTCCCAGTTCCCAACAAACGGTTGGAATATTAGAAGTTTCTAACCGGCACAAAGGCTAGAATATTAGAAGTTTCTAGTCTATGTGTGAGTCAGAATTTACCTGCCGAGTTTAGTCTGGAAAGTCATGTGTGATTGACTTTTGTAAGGTTATTCTGTGGATCGAGGGGACATAAAACTCAGGTTGGGTGTGAAAATCAGTAGACTAGAAGATACTGACCCTGAGAAAAAGTCTGCAAGACATCTTGGTGACAGCACTAAAAATCTTGCATCCATTACTGGTAAAAGGAGGCCAAAAAATAAATCATCCTTAGAGTAAGGAAATATCCTCGAGGAATAGGGACGCCTAGAATCTTTAGAGACCAATAACCAATCGACCCTTAACTAAAACGGGAAGATAGTGCCTTAGTTAGCCTTGGATGGGGCCCAGAAAGGGTACTTATCCTTAATTTCAGATTGCAACTGAAAGGGACAACCAGGAACAGAACTTAGAATTCCGCAAAATGGTGATTAGAATAATCCTCTTGCTCTGAAACAATGTCAAGAGAGTTGAAGCAATGAAACAAGAGTGGAAAAGATTAACAGAGGCAAAAATTCCTGCAAAAGAGAAACTTATCAGCATGGAGGGGTCTCAATTTTTGTTAAGAGTAACTAAAACCCTACTAAATAGAGGTTCAAGATCTCAATGGATAAATGTGTATGTGTGTGTTTAATAAGGATTTTTGAAATCCTACAGAGTAGAGATCCAAGATGTGAGTGGATGAATGAGTGTGTGTCTGTTTCATAAGAATTTGTGAATTTCCTTTGGTGTTTGTATTTTTAAAAAAATGTTGTATTTTGCAAAACCGAGTTTCACATAAATTGGAAGTTGTAAACGGCAGGCAGAAATGTGATCAGTATTATGAGGTAGTAAATCAGTATGTTCAGAACTAAATTGGTCTCAGAATAAACAGATAAAGAGTTTGTACTGGGCAGCAGTCAGCTGTGTGCAGGAAATTACTTTGAAATGGCTGCTTTGAAATTGACACTGCATAGCTCTGCAGGGTCCTAGTGCCCAAAGGTCACATAAATGCACTAGCAAAAATAATGATGTTTAGAATGTTAAATACATTGTAGAAGGAGCTTTGGAGAATATTGGACCAAAAGTTAGATTAGGAGAATTACTTGCAGTATCAGGAAATGAGAATCTGATGGCAGGGAAAGTTTTAATAAAAATTGATGCAGAAAAAATTAAGATATTAAAACAAATTGATAATACAGAGGAAATTTGGGTGAAGAGACCAACTAAAACTGCAGGAAAAATAATCGGTGAAGCTGCAAAATGTAAAGACAAGATCATTCAGAATATGCGTAAACATACAGTTGAATTAGAGAAGCATGGTGTCAGGAGCAAAAGAAATTGTATCACAATTAAAACACATGACCCAATTGGTGGGAAGACAGTGAATTTTAAACCTGTTAGCAGCATTGATTGGACAGATGATAAAGTTAAAATGTCATGTTTGGAACTTAACTTGGTAAAAATCCGGTCGTAATCAAAATAAAGTAATTAACGTAAATGCAGTAGCAATATCAGGAATGTTTCAGGGTAAGGTTTCGACCAGATTGGATCACTGAGTGAGCAAAAGAGGAGGAGTTTGAGATTCTTCGATTCTCACTCAGCGGTGCAATGACAGAAGGAGGAGGCTTAACAGGCCTTAATTGTACGATGTATATCAATGAGAAGGAAAATAAACCAGTTCAAAAAGAAAAAGGAAAGAAATGGTGGCAAAATAAATCCGGAAGTCCTAGAGAGGGCACTTCTGGAGAATCCAAATGAAAATAGAAAGTACAAATTAAAGATTAGGGCCCTCTCCACCCTTGACCTGTTCATTTGATTTTTCAGATGGAAAAAATAAATAACAGACAAACCAGTTCACAAGAAGGAAGAGAACTACACTCCAGAGAAGAATGTTTTAGACAGGATTGGGGGGGGGGGGGGGGAACTAATGATACAATTGGCTACATCTTTGGGGGAATTAAATGACAGAGCCCGGAGAAAAAACTTTACAGGTAAGAACCAAATCAAAATATCAAATTATTACTCCAGTCAGACATCTCTAACTGGACATCAGCTGATGGATGATCTGTGGTCTCCACGGGGTATGTACTACGCGGTGGAGTTATTAAAGGTCTCGGCAGACAGCAGCGACTGACGAGGAACCCCAACATGATAAATGACAATAGTTTAAGAATTTTTGTAGCTTGATGCCACGGCGGGAAAATTGTTGTCAATGCAGCAAACAATGTTGCATTGAAGAGCTGTAATAGTTATTAAAGAGGAAATGTCATGTAAATTGGTAGGGACTGCTATATATGATAATGGGGGTATGTGTGCCGTTCAAGAACTTGATCAGCATTTCTAAACTGTGTGAATGTTTTAATAGAGGGAGAATAGTGGTAGTTTAGTGTGTTTTCTTGATTTAACTGCATAGAACATCACAAATAATATTGATGTTGTCTACATGCCATATTTAGTATGTAATGACTATTGGTCCTGAAGCCACGAAGGGATGTGTCAATATTGTACTTTATTTTTAGTATTGAAATTGTGATAACAGTTGCAAATATGTAAGTTGTAACACAATCTATTTGTGTGGTTAGGTGATGAGTAATGTGTTGAGATCAGACTTAAATTTTTACTGTGTATTTAACAATAGGGAGAATTTATTTGGAAAAAGTGACGGTTCAATGTGGTTTTGCGAATACTGTTAGCATATTATGTTGCAAATGTTGTAATGGAAAATATACACTTTCATGTTGTAATGGAAATGATGACAGATCTCTCATGTACACCAGGGGCTGGCAGACATACATGGTTCAGGACAATGTTAGACATTAATGTGAGGAAGTCAGGAATAGAAGCAGGATCAATTAAACCTCTTAAATTAATGAAGCAAGGGAATCAGTGGGTGGTACATGATATCATAATTTACCATTCCAATGAGAAACGGAAAGCAATTTGGATGACGGAAATATGGGACACTAAACAGCCAGTGATGGACAAAAGACCCTTTTGGTTACTGATGGACTGAGTTGTGTGCTGTTTCTAAGGGACATGAGGAAGCTTTTACAGTGCTGCTACTCCAAGGAAGTAAAATGCTTTGGAGGTAGTGGAACAAACGGATACAGCCATTGTGTTACCTTCCTGAGTGGCTGCAGCTATGGTTCACGGTAATTGGACTTGAGGAAAGAACAAAAAAAATACTCTTATCGGCACTGGTCTGTGATATGGGTACATTTACGAATTGATTTTGGTGCACAATTTAAAATCACAACACATACATACAAATGACAAAGATCGGGGATAAATGTTGGTCGGTACAATTAGATGGGGGGATAATTGACCAAATTATATAGTTTTGTTTCAAATGTCAAGACAGGGTGTTATTGAAAATATGGAAAGATGTGTCATTTGAAACATGGAAGTCTGGCAATATCTGGTCTGAGAGAAACATCAGAGGATACAGGGAAAGATCCCATGAAGGGTTAATAGCAGCTGCAAAGAGTAGAATTATAAAATGCAGATTATTTCGCTCAAGCAGGCTTAGCAAACACATGGGATTTTTGTATGAAGCTAAAAACAATGGCTCACACCTTCATTGAAAGTAACTATCTTAGTAAGCAGCTGGAAAGGAAAGGATGAGGTTCAGTTGAATTTGGTGACAATTCTAGGTGTGAAATTCTGCTAACACCAAGTAAATTAAAAGAAAACTGGAGACTATCAGTCTATGAGAAACATAATTTAAGGTCAAAATCAAAGTCAGAATTATGAGCTGAGGCCACATTTTGAAAATAAAACTATAGAAATGACAGGAACCTTACCAAAATTCACACCTCTATTGAAAACAAAGCATTTTTGAATATCACAAAGGAACTTTGAACATCACAAAAAAAACTATGCAATCAGAGACCTGGGGCGATAATCGCCCGGGGCCGGCGAAAATCCCACCCCTGCCATGGCCGGAATTTTCCGCAACCCAGGAATTGGTTGGGGCGGGAATCGCGTCGCGCCGATTGGCGTGCCCTCCGCGCCAATTGGCAAGCCCCTTGCGGTGATTCTCCGGCCCTGAGAGGCCAATCCCACCGCCGTGGTTTAAACCACCTCTGGTGGCGGCGGGATTGGTGGCGCGAGCGGGCCCCCGCAGCGCGAGTGGGCCCCCGCCGTCCTGGGGGGGGGCGCGGGGTTATTGGACCCCGGGGGTGCCCCCACATTGACCAGGCCCGTGATCGGGGCCGACCGATCGGCGGGCGTGCCTGTGCTGTGGGGGCACTCTTTTTCTTCTGCCGCCGCCACGGCCTCCACGATGGCAGAGGCGGAAGAGAACCCCCTACCGCACATGCGGCGGTGGTGATGTCAGCGGCAGCTGACCCACCGGCGCATACGCAAACCGGCGAAGGCCTTTCGGCCAGCCCCGATGCCGGCCGGCGTCAAAGGCCGTTGGCGCCGGTTGTGGCGCCAGTCGGCATGGCACCAACCACTCCGGCGCGGGCCTAGCCCCCAAAGGTGCAGAGAATTGGCGCCACTCCGCTACGCCGGGACCCCCCGCCCCGCCGAGTAGGGGAGAATCCCGGCCCTGAGAGGTGAGGTCATGTCAAAATGAATACTTAGTTGTATTAGAATGTTGAGATCAAAGATAATTTTTACAATCAAAATTAAATAATAGTTACTTTACAATAAGGTCATAAAAACTTAATAACTGTTAGAAAGAGAATATAAACCCAGAGACAAGAGCAGGAACTACCAGAACTCAGAGATAAGGAGAGAAGGAACAAGAGAAGCAAGCAGAGTCAGATTACAGCCAGCTCGGTCATGGGAAAGATAAGACATAGCAGCCGAGCCAAAACAGCTAATACATCTAAGGAAGACTAGAATTTAAAGAGGAGGCAGAGTCAGCTCAGAGATAGCCAGCAGAGACAGCTCTCATAGCTCAGTACATGGGATCGACATAACATAGCAACCGGGCTCACCAGCGAATACATCGAATGAAGACCAGATTTTAAAAAGATTGATTGTCAAGTTGGGCCTGAAGGTCCCTTCAACCAACCAGAAGGATCCAGAAGCAAGATCTGTTTACCTTTCTGTAAAGAAAGTGATTGTAGCCTTTAAAAGAAAAAAATATAATAATAAAATAACTTAACAACTGTCACCTTTCTCTCACACACACGTGCACACACACACTCATAATCTCCCCTTTCTTTACACACAGACACTCTCACCTCTCTCACAAATACTCATATTCTCCCCTTTCAGACACAGACACACGCTCAACTTACTCATGCATATGCACACACACTTACTCACACACAAACTCATACTCTGCCCTTTGTTTCACACACAGACACCCACACTCTCATCTCTCTCACACATAGTCACTGCCTGTGCGGATTCTGCAAGTTCTCCCCATGTCTGCGTGGGTTTCCTCCGGATGCTCCGGTTTCCTCCCACGGTCCAAAGATGTGCAGGTTAGCTGGATTGGCCATGCAAAATAACCCTTAGTGTCCAAAAAAGGTTAGGGGGGATTATTGGGTTACGGGGGAAGTGAGGGCTTCAGTGGGTCGGTGCAGACTTGATGGACCAAATGGCCTCCTTCTGCACTGTATGTTCTATGTTCTACACACACACAAATGCACACACCCTCATACTCTCCCCTTTCTTTCCCGCAGACACCCACACTCTCATCTCTCTTACACACTCACACCCGCAACGAACTCGCATGCACACTCAATCTCCCCTCTTGCGTACACACACACTGACATGCACACACACTCTCCCCTTTCTTTCACACACAACCACCTCTCATCCCTCTCCTACAATCACACACACACGCACTCATACTCTTTCCTTTCTTTCACACTGATACCCACACTCTCATCTCTCATGCACATTCACGCAAACACACAATCTCCTCTCTTGCTCAGATGCACATGCACCCTTCGCAAATCCATAATCTTCCCCCCCCCCTCTCTCTCCCTCTCTTTTTAAAAATAAATTTAGAGTACCCAATTATTTTTCCAGTTGAGGGGCAATTTAACGTGGCCAATCCATCTGCCCTGCACATCTTTATGTTGTGGGGGCGAAACCCACGCAGACACGGGGAGAACCCATGAAAACTCCACACGGACAGTGACCCAGAGCCGGGATCGAAGCTGGTACCTCGGCACTGTGATGCAGCAATGCTAACCACTGCACCACCGTGCTGCCCGCCCCCCTCTCACTCACACACATGCACACGCTCCCCCCTATCACTTATCAGTGGCCCATGGGCCCCAGTCTCGCTCAGAGGCCCACTCTCCTTGCTATAAGGTCTACTCTTGTCCACACACCGAGGCCCACTCACACCCTAACTCCAATGCCCACTCTCCTCCTTGCTCCAAGGCATGCTGACTCTCTCCTCCTTGCTCCGCTGCCCACTCTTCTCCTCACTCTGATGTCTGCTCTTCCCCATGTTCCTGTGCTCACACTTTGCCTGCAAGGTTGCCCGCTCTCACCCTCCCTCCAAAGCCCACTCTCCCTCTCACTCTGAGGCCTGCTCTCCCTTTTGCTCCAAGACCTCCTCACTCTGGGACCTGCTCTCCGTCTCATTCTTATTTTAAGGCCCATTCGTTTTGAAGCCTGCCTTTCCTCTCAATATCACTAATGGACCCACTTTCCCCTTCACTCCGGGGTCCGCTCTCCCCCTCACTCCAAGGCCTACTCTCCCCCTCACTGGGGGCCCACTCCCCTTCACTCCGGGCCTACTCTCCCACTCACTCCGGGGCCCACCCCTCTCACTCCGTGTCCTGCTCTCCCCCTCACACCAGAGCCCGCTCTCCCCTCACTCCACGGCCCCCTCTCCCCCTCACTCCAAAGCCCACTCTCTCCCTCACTCTGAGGCCCGTTCTTCCCCTCACTCCAGAGCCCGCTCTCCCCTCACTCCAGGACCCGCTCTCCCTCTCACTCTGAGGCCTGCTCTCCCTTTTGCTCCAAGACCTCCTCACTCTGGGACCTGCTCTCTGTCTCATCCTTATTTTAAGGCCCATTCGTTTTGAAGCCTGCCCGCTCTCCCCTCACTCCAGGGCCCGCTCTCTTCACTCTGGGACTCGCTCTTCCTCTCACTCCGCGACCTGAACCCTCTCACTCACTATCCCCTTTGCAGCCTACTCTCTCTTCACCAGGACCCTCTCCCCTCTCACTCAGGGGCCCGCTGTCCCCCTCACTCCAGGCCCTGCACTCACTCACACTTCAGGGCCCACTCTCCTCTTCACTGTGGAGCCTGCTCTCCCCCTCATTCTGGTGCCCACTCCCCCTCACTGAGGGGTCCATCCTCCCTCTCAGTCCAGGGCCATCCTTCTCTCACTGGAGGGCCTGTACTCCCTCTGAGTTAGGGCCCGGCCTTCTTTCTCTCACTCCCCCTCTCGCTCTCACTCGTAGGTCCAGTCCAGCATCATAAAATCATACAGTACAGAAGATGACCTTCGGCTCATCAACCCTGTACTTACAAATAAAATCTACTCTAATCCACAGTAATCCCATTTCCCAGCACATTGCCCACAGCCTTGCGTGTCATGACATTTCAAGTGCGCATAGAATAGATCATAGAACAGTACAGCACAGAACAGGCCTTCGGCCCTTGATGTTGGGCCGAGCAATGATCACCCTACTCAAACCCACGTATCCACCCTACACCCGTAACCCAACAACCCCCCCCCCCCCCCCCCTTAACCTTACTTTTAGGACACTACGGGCAATTTATCATGGCCAATCCACCTAACCCGCACATCTTTGGACTGTGGGAGGGAACCGGAGCACCCGAGGGAAACCCACGCACACACGGGGAGGACATGCAGACTCCGCACAGACAGTGACCCAGCCGGGAACTGAACCTGGGATCCTGGAGCTGTGAAGCATTTATGCTAACCACCATGCTACCGTGCTGCCCCTTTCAAGGATTGTGAGGTTTCCTGCCTTAGTTACTCTCCTGGGCAGTGAAGTTCAAATTTCCACCACCTTGTGAATGAAAAAGAAATTCCGCAAATCCCCTCTGAACTTCCTGCCTTTCACCTTAAAATTATGGCCCTTTGTTATTGACCCTCCAACTAAAGGAAACAGCTGTTTTTGACCTACTCTGTCCGTGCTCTTCATAATCTTATACATCTCAATCAGGTCCCTTCTCAACCTTCTCTGCTCCAAAGGAAACAACTAGAGCTTATCCAGCCTCTCTTCATGGCTAAAATGCTCCATCCCAGGCAACATCCTTGTGAATCTCCTCTGCACCTTCTCTGGTGTAATCATATCCTTCCTTTTTTTAAATAAATTTAGATTACCCAATTATCTTTTCCAATAAAGGGGCAATTTAGCGTGGCCAATCCACCTACTCTGCACATTTTTGGGTTGTGGGGGCGAAACCCACGCAGACATGGGGAGAATGTGCAAACTCCACACAGACAGTGACCCAGAGCCGGGATCGAACCTGGGACCTCAGCGCCGTGAGGCAGTTGTGCTAACCACTAGGCCACCGTGCTGCCCTATCATCCTTCCTAAAGTGCAGTGATAAGGACTGAACATAGTACTCCAGCTGTGGCCTCACCAAAATCCTTTACAGCTCCAACATAACCTCACTGCCCTTCAAATCTATGCCACAACCGATAAAGGCAAGTGTCACATATGCCTTCTTAACTACTCTATTAACCTATCCAATCACCTTCAGGGATGTGTGGACAAGCACCATAAGATCCTCCTGTCCTTCTGTTTCGCTGAGCTTCCAGGTGTCCTGCCATTAATTGAGTACTGCCTTATCATGTTACTCCTCCCAAAGTGCATCACTTGCATTTTGCAGGGTTAGTTCCATTTGCCACTGATCTGCCCATCTGACCAATCCATCTATATTCTCCTGAAACCTAAGGCATTCTTGTGCACTGTCAATCACCCGGCCAATCTTCATATCAGCTGCAGACTTACTTATGCTCCCCCCCCGCCCCCCCCCCCCCCCCCCCCCCCCCCCCCCCCCGCCCCACACACGAACATACCACAAATTTTCTTCTTGCCTCACCAAGTGGAGATTGATTCTCCTCTTCAGAATTTTCTGATATGAGACTCATTAGTCTGTAATTCCCTGGCTTATCTCTACCACCCTTCTTGAAAAGCAGAACCACATTAGCAACCCTCCAGTCCTCTGGTACTTCCCCTGTGGCCAGAAAAGAATTACAAATTTGAGTCAGAGCCCCAGTAATTTTCACTCTTACCTCCCAGAGCAGCCTGGGATAAAACGCATCTGGACCTGGGAACTTGACCACTTTTAAGCCCACCAAAACCTCCAGTTCCTCCTCACTCCCTCTGTCAAACTATTCAAGATCCTCACAGTCAATCTGTTTGAATTCTGCACCCATATCCTCCTTCTCCAAAGTGAAGTAAAACGACGTATTAATTTAACGTTCTACCAATGTCATCCAGCTCGATGCACACATTAGCCCCTTTGTCCATAATGGGTCCTACTCTTTCCTTGGTAACCCTTTCTCCATGATATACTTATGGAATACCTTGGAAATTTTCCCTAATGTTACCCACCAGTGCTTTTTCATGCCCCCTCTTTGCTCTCTGAATTGCTTTTTTGAGTTCCTTCCTGCACTTCCTATACACCGTAAGAAGTCTTACAACACCAGGTTAAAGTCCAACAGGTTTGTTTCAAACACGAGCTTTCGGAGCGCTGCTCCTTCCTCAGATGAATGGAGAGGTATGTTCCAGAAACATTTATATAGACAAAGTCAGAGATGCCAGACAATCTCCACATCATTCCAATACACCATGAGGGCTTCTGTAATTTTTTTCCATTTGTACCTGTTAAAAGCCTCTCTTTTCCTTCTTATCCAGTCCTGAATATTCCTAGATATCCAGGGTTCCCTGGGCGTGTTGCTACTACACATTAAAGAGAACATGTTCGACCTTTACTCTGACCAATTCTATCTTGAACACCCCCCATTGTCCTGCTGTAGATTTACCCAGAAGTAGTTGTTCCCAGTCTACCTTGGCCAAATCCCACCTTATTTTAATAAAATTGCCTTCCCCCAATCCAATCTGTGTTGTGGTTGCTACCTCTAAAATGCTCCCCCGCTGCTTCCCCAAACATCTGTTCAGTTTTGTTCCCCCAATCTAGGTCCACCTGCACCATCTTTTGTTGGACCTTCAAGGTGTTGATATAAAAAGCTCTCCTGAATACATTACAAGAAATCTGCTCCCTCTCCACCCTTTAGAATGTTACCAATTAATATTCGGGAAGTTGAACCCCCCACCATAATTATTATTCTTTTACACACCTCAGTGCTCCTCTAATACCTGCTGACTATTTGGTGGTCTATAATACACTCCCAATGTGATTACCCCTTTTTGTTCATAAACTCTACCCCCAAAGCCTCAGTAGAAGACCCTGCCAAGATATCGGCCATCCTTAATTAATAATGCAAAACCACCTTCTCTTTTACATCCTCCCCTGTACTGTCTGGAGATCCTATACCCCAGACTATTGAGCTGTCAGTCCTGCCCCTCCCTCAACCACGTCTCTGTGATGGTAACAACATCACAACTCCACGTGTCAATACACGCTCTTAACTCATCTGCCTTACCTATGGTACTCCTGGCATTAAAGTAGAGGCCATCAAGCCTCACCTTACTCCCTTGAAACTCAACATGCTGTGTCCCTGTTGCATAAACACTGTCTCCTCTCACCCTCGCTCTGGAACCCACTCTCACTCTGAGACCCATTCACCCTCACCCTTACCCTGCGCCTTGGAGTTTACCATGAAACTCACCTTCCAATTATTTCCACTCAACAGAGTCTAATTTATCCTTGCATTTGCTCCTGATATTGGCTCAGCCTATCATCAGCAAATGAATGAAGAATACAGCCTCTGCTTGGATAAGCAGCTTTACAACATTTTTTGAATTTAAGTCAGCTGAATGTCCAATATATTTGGCGGGCCTAGTCCAGAGTGCTCAGGAGTCAAACTGTGGCCGTAGGGACAAGCCTCCTGTGGGTGGTCTCGTAGGATGATTTTTAGCAGCTCTGGGCCTCGGGGGCATACATGGCATCAGACTATACCCACTCATCAAATCAATAACAGCAGTCTGTGCTTCCTGCCTGAGATGCATCAGCAGTGCCACTAGCAAGGTGGCTGTGATAGGAGCACAAATAATAATAATATTATAATCGCTTATTGTCACAAGTAGGCTTCAATGAAGTTACTGTGGAAAGCCCCCAGTTGCCACATTCCGGTGCCTGTTTGGGGAGGCCGATACGGGAATTGAACCTGCGCTGCTGGCCTTGTTCTACATTCCAAGCCAGCTGTTTAGCCCACTCTGCTAAACCGGCAAACTAATGTACTCCCGAGGTGAAAGGACCTCAGTTTTTCCTAAATTCTTCTTGGGCCTAATTGGAATAAATGTGGTGAACTGTGATAGCAAACCAATCAGTGTCTTTCAGATTTTGGACAGTTCAAGGACTGAGCTGATCCATAAGAAACCCAAGGTTGATCAAATGGGCAAACTCAGACAAACTCCATTTTGGAGATTGGAGCTCACCTTTGATTAGGAGGCTTAAAGAGCCACAGGTCTTGGGGTGGGATTCTCCACTGTCAGGATTCTCCGTTGCACCGGCAGTGCACCCACACCCGGGATTTCTCGATTGCATGGGGGATCTCCACAAAGAGAAGCCCCATTGGCCAGAGAGTCCCACCCCTGATCTCTCTCTCTTTTACCTGATAACCTCTATATGGTCCTGAAGAAAAGGTCTTTCTTTCTCTCTTTCTCTACAGGCAGTTAAACCTGTGGGAAGATCCAGACCAGCACCTGCTGCATGCAGACTGGGTTGTTCGAAAACCTCCTTTTAAAATCTTACGTCAAGAATTCGTTTTTTAAAACATTTTTATTTTACTCCATTTTCATCATATTTACACCAACAAATAATTATCAATAACAATAAATACAATGGCAATGCCCCATCCAACAATCCCCTCATCCCACCCACCGTGAAACAGTTTCCAACATTTTGAAGGCAAAACACCAATGGAAAAGAATCATCATTAACTTATACATTCCAAACCCTCCCACCCAACACCCCCTAATGTTTGCTGTCATCCAATTCATGAAAATGAACAAGGTCCACGAGTTGTAGAACACCTCCACCCTCCCCTCAACCCGAACTTTACTCTCTCGAGCGTTAAGAACTTCAACAGATCCCCCCGCCACACCGTGGCACAGGGCGGAGAAGCTGACCTCCACCGCAACAGAATCCACTTTTAGGCGCTCAGCAAGGCAAAGGCTAGGACATCTGCCTCCGCACCCGCTTCTAATCCCGATCGATCCGACACCCTAAATATGGCTTCCAGGGGACGTGATTTGAGTCTCATGTGCACCACCTTTGAGGTTACCCTAAAGACCCCCCCCCCAATACCCCTCCTAGTCTTACCTCAGTGAGGGGGATAATTGTGAATTCTGACTGAATGCACATGCCAGAAGATCTAACTCAACCGGTGGTTTTCAACAAACCGAATCCTGAGAAGGTAGCCGACTGCAATGACTGCAAAAGCCCATCTCTCTTTCTTCAACATTTTAATCCTTATCATTTTAGCCCTTTCCCTTCCTCTATTTGCTTCTGTTTTATGTCTGTTTGTGTAGAGGGTAGGACGGGCAAAGAGTGGGGGGGGGGGGGGGGCGTAATAGATTAGCTCGCCATTATTCTTGGTTAACTATGAAATATTTTAACTATTTTCTTGTTATAAATAAACAGTTATTATGTGTTACTTACAGATCTGGGGCAGGATTCCCCACCGGCGGCATGCTCCATTTTTCCGGCGCCCAGGGGTTTCCTGATGGCATGGGACTGCCCCACAATGGGAAACCCCATTGACCGGCCAGCGTAAGAGAGAATCCCGCTGGCGGGTCGAGGCAGAATTGTGGCGTGGTGGGGAGGAGATTCCAGCCCCTGGTGTCGATAAGTCATTGGAGCAGCCAAGAACCAAAGTCTCAAAAACTTTATAAGAATTATTGGGTAATTCACGTATGTTGGTACTGCAGGATGTGTGGAGCTGGAATTGACCATGTACTAGCCCAGGGTGTCATAACAGTAATGTTCAGGGTGACAAACATTCCTTCAGGGTGAATTATAATTTAGTTACACAGCTTCCAATTAGTACACTTTATTGATTGCTCATGAGGCCCTATCGCCTACACTGTGGGGACCACATATAGCTTAAGTGGTCTCTTTGTTGGATCTCTGTTCACTCCACAAGCAAAACTCTAAGATTCCATTTGGTTGCCATTTTAACTCTCTGCCCAACTCCTACTGTTTCAGTGCATCTCAACAGAAGCTCAGGAAACAGTACGTCATCTTTTGTTTAGCCAATTTACAACCGTTTGGACTCCAACTAGGTTCACAAATTTCAGCTCATATCTACTGCTGCCATTTGACACAAGCCTGGAGTGTGCTCTCCATTTCCAGACTTGAGAACCCTGAGCTGGGCAATAGCCCGTGGGCACCTCCGGTACAGGCCTGCCTCCCTATTGCTCATGGCTTTGGCGGGGGGGGGAGGGCGTCTTTCGCATCCTGTCGATAGATTTCTTATTGTTGCTGGAGAAGAACAGCAACAAGGCCCCCAGGCTCAAAACGTCACACGGCAGGTTCTTTCAAAATTTGTGTACTTACCTCGAGGCCTATATTTGGCTTATTGCTCTACATCCCATCATATTCTCCTGGAATAAATTGAAAGGCAGAATTCTGAGACATGTGGGTACCCAGGGCCAGAAGTCCAGGAATCAGAGAGTGGAAGTCATATGCATGTCATCACCAGTCTAGGATCAGCACAGCCCAACCCCCCTCCCCATCCTACAAAATCTCTGGGGCTTCTGAGGAAAGGGAAACAATGCATTTGGAAAATGGGTTTGCTGGCAGCAAAGGTCGATAAAGAAAATGGGCCCCCACAAGGGGAGACCTTACATAAATCGTAATGACCCAGACATGCATATTCAAAGTAAATTGTACCGTATTTCAAGCATCAGTGATAGTGTTCTATTGCCATCAAAAATATTTTTAATTAATGAAGCAGCAGTGCAAGCACATACCACCTCAGGCTGAATGATTGATCTCCATCAAAAACACCTACGCTGAATATCGCAATACAAACTCAACAATCACTTCAGGACAAGCAAGATTTTCCTCTTGATCATGGACTCCCCATAGTCCCATAATGTTAACAATCCTCATTTCAGCTCATTTTCTTTTCATGTCACCAGACATCCATACAGAGCGGCAAAATCATAGATATACAGCCCAGGAGGAGACCAGTTAGTTCATCATGCCTGCTCTGTTACTGAAACAGAGAGCCAGTTAGTATCATTCACTTGCTCTCACTAACACCGCTAACATTTTCTTTTCACGTATTTTTCAAGGAAGAAAGCCCTAGTACCCATGACAGCGTATAAATAATTCAGGCTATAAATCAACCTATATTTCCATCCTGAAAATTGTGTTTTTACATATATTGGGCAAAGAGGCTGACCCCCCTCCCCACCCCCCAACATCTTTTCAGCGATGGCCTTTTATACGTACATTAGTCATCAGCTTCAGTTTCTCACTCCACAGAAACACAGAAGTTTTATTTACCCTTACCTTGTAACTGTGCGCAAGGCATCGAGCAGGTAAGACTGGCGGTGCTATAAAGATGCACGGGAGTTTAAGACATGGCCACTGTTTGCATCAGGTGCTGATCACATTTCAAAATAGCAACCGCCCGTGCCAGCAGTTCGCTTTTGGAATTGGCATATAAGTCAACCCCTGTTTCTCGAGTACTTTTTGCAGCTTTAAAGGTCAACTTATGCACCAACATCTGTGGTATATCATGTTTTTATGACCACTGGGCATCTAGAAGCCGTTTACAGCTAATAAAGTACTTTTGAAGTGTAGCATCTGTTGTAATAGAATAGAACAGTACAGCACAGAACAGGCCCTTCGGCCCTCGATGTTGTGCCGAGCAATGATCACCCTACTCAAACCCACGTATCCACCCTATACCCGTAACCCAACAACCCCCCCCTTAACCTTACTTTTATTAGGACACTACGGGCAATTTAGCATGGCCAATCCACCTAACCTTCACATCTTTGGACTGTGGGAGGAAACCGGAGCACCCGGAGGAAATCCACGCACACACGGCGAGGACGTGCAGACTTCGCACAGACAGTGACCCAGCCGGGAACCGAACCTGGGACCCTGGAGCTGTGAAGCATTTATGCTAACCACCATGCTACCGTGCTCCACCTTATGTTCCCATATAATGTAGGAAATGCGACAACTAATTCACGCAAAGCAAGCTCTCACCAACAGCAATATGTTTGATGGGGTCAGTGCTAAACGGGGCTTGGCTGGGGCCTCCTCTGCAAGGATCTGGTGGAGGCATAGTTAAGCCTACTCAACCATGCAAATCTGCACTCTATCCATTGTGGGCGGGATTCAGACTGTGAAGTCTTGCAAGATCTCGTTAGATCTTGTGGGGCGTAATGACCATTGTGAATCTCGGAAGAGGCCACTCATAGGATCTACCGGCTGCATCCCGTCCGGCCTTGGCGCGGCCGGTAAATTGCTCCCTACGTCTCTCCAACCAATCATCAACAATCCTATGGTCTAAATTGTTGTGACCATTTAAAATTCAATGAGCTGGATTCTCCTCTGTTGGCATTCTCCTTTGCGTCAGCAGTTGGGGATTTCCTGACGATGTGGGACTGCCCACAATGGGAAATCCCATTAGTCGGTTGGTGAGATGGAGAATCAATGGGGGGTTTGCTGCACCGGAGAATTCCGCCCAATATTCTTGCATTTAAGCTGAAGAATGCAAGATCGAAAGCTTCAGCAGCATGTCTCTCTTTTCAGCAATGTAACTGAAATCCCCATTCCTAATACCACTCTAGTAAATTCATTCTTCAAGACTTTGACATGATTACTAAAATGTGGTGTCCATAATTGACCACAATAATCCAGCTGAGCTCCAACTAGTGATTTGTAAATGTTTTGAAAAATCTTCTTACATTTGTACTCTACGGCTTAAATTTTCGCTCCTGGGAGCACAGAGTCAGGAGAATTGAAAAAATGAAATGAAATGAAAATGAAAATGGCTTATTGTCACGAGTAGGCTTCAATGAAGTTACTGTGAAAAGCCCCTAGTCGCCACATTCCGGCGCCTGTCCGGGGAGGCTGGTACGGGAATCGAACCGTGCTGCTGGCCTGCTTGGTCTGCTTTAAAAGCCAGTGATTTAACCCAGTGAGCTAAACCAGCCCTTGTTCCATGTTCCCAGAATTCCTAGTTCCATGAACCCAACTCCTGAAACACTGTCCTGGTAGTTGCGATTTTCATTCTGGGGAGGGGGTTGGGGGTGAGGAGTAATGGGAGTTGGGCCTTTTGCCCTTGGAAACAGTTCGGAGGCAGTAGAGGCTGTTGGGTGCAGATGTGTGCTGGGCAGAATACCAACCTTGGTGACCTGATGCTTTGTCCCAGCTGCAGAAAGAGATAAATAAACAAGAATCAGCTCTTTAGCACTCACACTTATCAACACACATCTTCCCCAAGCTCCACCTGTACCAACCCGTGCCACCTTATGTTCCCATATCATCTCTCATATCCTCCATTCTGACCTATTCCCCTTATCCCCGTGGCCCTTTATGGAACCCATACTGAGGTTTGCCCCTCCATTCACCCCCCTGTCAATTCATGCACTCCCTTCTACCCACCGCCACTGCTCTTTACAGCCCCTATGCCAACTTAATGCCAACTCAATGCAACCCAAATCCCCCACACACTACCCTTTGCCATTACACCTTTCATCCCACTCACCCAATATCAACCTTGTGCAGACTTCAGGACCCATGCTGAGAGGAAATGAAATAAAGTTCTACCTATTGATGAATTCACAATTTAAAAAAAGACTCTTATTGATAAACCCAGTCACTACATTCAAATTCCTTCAACTACTTAATCCTTAATAAGAACAAGCATTTGTATTCAGAATCTCATATCAGAGACTTTATAAGCACTTGGAGCTGTCCATTAAACTGAACTGTCAGGCACTCTACTGTGATGACATGTTTTGAAACCAGCCATTCAATATAAATTTGATAATGATAACCCTCAGCTTTGTCAGCAAATAAAATGAGGTGGAAAACGCAGATTTCTTTTTAAAACTGCAGACTGTGTAATTTAGTTTTAATTTAAAGGCCTCCTGATTTAAATCCCTTGAGAGTTTAAGCATTTCCTTATCAATTTCATTGACAGCTTGACAGTTCAATCAACTTGACAGTTCCAATGCGTTTATCTACTTTTTACACACGTTCAAATCTAATTTTAACATTCCAGGCATCTCCAAAAGGGCACCTGACTTCTCCCAAAAGGCAGTTGACCTCTCCAAAAGGCACCTTAATTCTCCATGTGACTCCACAAACTTTAGACCATCACTTGTTCGGTCTTAATTAACATTTGCATTTGCCACTCACTTCTTGTGAAAACCAGACCTGATTGCGGGCAGCTCCTATATATGAAACTTTCTCCGTGAAATGCCTCTTCCCAAAGTGTGACCCACCTCGGTCACAGAACCACACCTCTCACCTCCCCCGCCCCCCCCCCCCCCCCCCCAACACACACACACACACCCACACACCTTGTGAAAATTGTAGGGGGCCAGGTTTTGGGGTAAGTCTCCCGGACTTGGGCCTCCAGCGGTATTTTCGGTATAAATGAGAATCTTTTTGACTGCATAAAAATTCAAGCCTGTGCCTCTATTCATCAAGCCAAAGATTTACATACTTTTTTAATGGCTTAATTATTTGACCCTCCACCTTCAGGTATTTTTTATATATAAACTTTCATTTCTCTCTGTTTTTGCACCACATTCAAATTCGTACAGTTTTGTTATCTCCTCATTTCTCCTTACAAGGTGCATCACTTCACACTTCAATGTATTAATATTATCTGCCATATGTCTGACCTATTCACTTGTCTGTCCACATCCTCCTGAGGTCTGCCACTAATGACTCCACCAATGTTTATTGCATTTCCAAGTTTTGAGTCTTCTTCAAACTTTGAAATTATAAGCCCCTCTTCCCAAGGCCAGGTCATTAGCTTGTATCAAAAACAGCAGCGTTCCCAACATCGATATTTGGGAAACAGCACTGTTTACTTCTCTCCAGTCTGAAAACAACCGTACACCATTACTCTCTGCTTTCTGTCTCCTGCTAGCTTTGTATTCATACTGCCACTGGCCCCTTCAGTCCATGGGCTTCAACATTGCTAACAAGTCTATTATGTGGTCCTTCGCTAAACGTCTTTCAGAAGTAAAACACAAAATTGGAACGCTTTGGCCGAGGTTTTCAAAACATATTGCCAGCAACGGCCCATTTAAAGTGATTCGGCTCATCAACTTTACCTCAGCTTTTATTTTCAACCTCTCGTTCAGATCATTTCATGTGTTGGCTCCAGGTATTATTTATTATAGAGTGCAAGTAACAGTGGTTGTAGTGCATGCCTCGTGCCGTCCCTGTAAGAATCATAAAATATAAATTGAACGTTCAAAGGACATGGCTGAATGCCAGTTGAACAAGATCATTTTCAGCAAGTGCTTTCCTTACTTCCTCCAAACCAAGGTTTCTGTCATAGCCACTTGCCCCCTCCCAAATAGACTGGAAATGTGATCTATAAAAACAGATGTTTGTTCTGATCCCCTGATACCAGGTTCAATCGCCTCATGATTGATAAGTTGGAGTTTGAATGGCACAGACATCATAAGTGGCCACGTGGAAATCCAATTCAGCAAAATCATCTGGTCTGGGGCTCAATTCACGGTGTTTTTCCTTCATGTAGCAAATGATATTCAAATTGCTAATTTTCACACTTCTGAACACCCCCACCCCATATGTATCCATCTCATTCACTCAATGCAGCCAATTAGTCTGCACAGTCTATGAATATACAATGAATATTGACTTTGACAAGTAGGGGCAGTGATTTACTGTGTAACATTCTACTTTTTCACTTGAAGCTAGCTTTCAGCAATTAATTATTTTATGATGACTTTCCATGTCAAAAATTAAACTTTCTTCAACAAATTGTTTCAGATTGTAGAAATTAATATTGCTGAGTCAAAGGAGGAAACTCCCTCCACCCCACCAAAAAAAAGCCCCAACATATTCTGTGCAACAATACTACGGGGAATTGTTACCACTATGCTACCATGAAGTCTCTGTGTGAGATTTTTAATTCAGTTCATTCATGTGCTGTGAGCATCGCTGATTAAAACAGCATTTATTACCTATCTCTAATTGCCCTGGAACTGAGTGGATTGCTGGGCCATTTCAGTGGGCATTTAAGAGTCAACCACATTGCTGTGGACCTGGAGTCACATGTAGGCCAGACCAGATAAGGATGGCAGATTTCCTCCCCGAAATGACATTATTGAACCAGATTAATTTTTTTACAACAATCAACAATGGTTTCATGCTCATCGTTAACCATGCTAATCATTTCTTGTACTTGTGGGGCGGGATTCAATACACACCCCTGAGGTGCATTTCGAGGCTGGGATCAATAAATTGAGCTGGAGGGTATGGGGTGAGGAGCCTGCCACCTCCCTGCCTCAGAGCTGATTAACTCGGGGGCACAATGGCTCTTGGATGGCCAATTAATGCCCACTCATTCTGCCATCTACTATTCAACCAGCAGTGGGCGGACAATCACCATACAAAACAAATCCTGTTGCCTTAGCTTGCTAGCATGCAAAGAGGTGGGTCCTGAATTGTTTGGCACTTTCGTGCCTGATCGAGGCACCTGGAATCTGCTGAGGGCCACCGCTGCCCTTTCTTCAGAACCCCCACACACCAATCCCTACACCCTCAGCCAGCAATCACTTCTCCAATAACCCGGGTCTTCCCTCACTCATCCTCTGGTACAAAAACTAAAATCACATGGGATTCAGGTGGGCTGGCTAGATGAATACAGAACTGGCTTGGGTATAGAAGACAGGTGGAAGGGTGTTTTTCTGAATGAAGATCTGTAGCTAGTGGTGTTCCACGTGGATCATTGCTGGGACCTCTGTTGTTTGCAGTATATATAAATGATCTGGAGGAAAATGTGGATGGCCTGATTAGTAAGTGTGCGGATGACATGAAGACTGGCAGAGTTGCTGATAATAGTGAGAGTTGTCAGAGGATAGAACAGGATATAGATATAGATATAGATCGGAAACTTGGGCACAGAAACGGCAGATGAAGTTTACTTCGGACAGGAATGGTTGTTGGAGGTTCCGGGGTTTAGATGTTTCAGTAAGTTTAGGGAAGGTGGTAAAAGAGGTGGAGGAATAGCATTGTTAATCAAGGATAGTATAATCGCTGCAGAAAGGCAGTTTGAGGAGGATCTGTCTACTGAGGTAGTGTGGGCTGAAGTTAGAAATAGGAAAGAAGCGGGCACTTTGTTCGGAGCTTTCTATAGGCCCCCAAAACAGTAACAGAGATGTGGAGGAAAAGATTGTAATGCAGATTTTGGATAGGTGCAGTAGTCACAGGGTAGTTGTCATGGGTGACTTTAACTTTCCAAATATTGATTGGAACCATTATAATTCAAATAGTTTGGATGGGGCTGTTTTTATCCAGTGTGTGCAGGAGGGTTTCCTCACACAATATGTGGATAGACCGACAAGAGGTGGGGCCACATTGGATTTGGTACTGTGTAATGAACCAGGCCAAGTGTTAGATTTGGTTGTGGGACAGCACTTTGGAGATAGTGACCACAATTTGGTGACTTTCACTATAGCAATGGAGAGGGATAGGAACATATGGCAGGGCAAGGTTTATAACTGGGGGAATGGCAATTGCGATGCGATTCGGCAAGAATTGGGGAGCATAAGATGGAAACAGGAACTGTCAGGGATAGGCACAATTGAGATGTGGAGCTTGTTCAAGGAGCAAATACTGTGTGTCCTTGATATGTATGTCCCTGTCAGGCAGGGAGGAAATATCCAAGTGAGGGAACCATGGTTTACAAAAGAGGTTGAATGTCTTGACAAGAGGAAGAAGGGTCTTATATAAGGATGAGAAAACAAGGTTCAGTTAGGGCATTTGATACAAGATAGCTAGGAAGGAGCTCAAGAAAGGGTTTAGGAGAGCTAGGAAGGGGCAAGAGAAGTCCTTGGCTGGTAGGATCAAGGAAAACCCCAACGCTTTTTACACTTACATGAGGAATAAAAGAATGTCCAAGGTAAAGTTAGGACCGGTCAAGGACAGTAGTGGGAACATGTGCATGGAGTCTGAAGATATCGGAGAGGCCCCAAATGAATACTTTTCTTCAGTGTTCACAAAGGAGAGGGCCATTTTGTTGAGGAGGATAGTGCGATACAGGCTGGTCGGCTGGAGGAGGTAGATATTCGGAAGGAAGATGTGTTAGAAATTTTGAGAAGCCTGAGGATAGATAAGTCCCCTGGGCCTGATGGGATGTATATTCTAGGATTCTTTGGGAGGCGAGGGATAAGATTGCACAGCCTTCGGCTTTGATCTTTATGTCCTCACTGTCTACAGGAATAGTGCCAGAAGACTGGAGAGAGGTGAATGCTGTCCCCTTGTTCAAGAAAGCCTATCGTGTGTTAGCATTTATTAACAGGGGGATTGAGTTTAAGAGCCGTGAGGTTATGCTGCAACTGTACAAGACCTTGGTTAGAACACATTTGGAGTATTGTGTGCAGTTCTGGTCACCTCATTATAGGAAGGATGTGGAAGCTTTGGAAAGGGTGCAAAGGAGATTTACCAGGATGCTGCCTGGATTGGAGGCTAGGTCTTATGAGGAAAAGTTGAGGGAGCTTGGGCTTTTCTTATTGGAGCGAAGGAGGATGAGAGATGACTTAATTGAGGAGTATAAGATGATGAGAGGGATAGATAGAGTGGACGTTCAGCTATATTTTCCTCGGGTGGATGTAGCTGTTACAAGGGGGCATAACTATAAGGTTCATGGTGGAAGATATAGGAGGGATGTCAGAGGTAGGTTCTTTACTCAGAGAGTGGTTGGGGCGTGGAACACACTCCCAGTTATGGTAGTGGAGTCGGACACTTTAGGAACTTTCAAGCGTTTAATTGATAGGCATATGGAGTGCACTAGAATGATTGGGAGTAGGTTGGTTTGATCTTAGTTTCAGATTAGTTTGGCACAACATCGTGGGCCAAAGGGCCTGTACTGTGCTGTACAGTTCTATGTTCTATGTTCTTAAATGCGAGGTGATGCATTTTGGAGCATTATGAATTATATTGTAAATGCTAGAATCCTTAGGAACATTAACACAAAGAAGCATCTGGGCATGCAGGTACACAGTTCCCTAAAGGTGGCAAAACAGGTGGCCAAGGTGATTAAGAAGGCATATGGCATGCTTGCATTCATCAGCCAAGGCATTGAGTACAAGAGTTGGGAACTCATGTTGCGTCGATGTAAAACCTTGGTTAGGTCGCATTTGGAGTATTGCATGCATTTCTGGTCACCACATTAGCAGAAGGACGTGGAAGCTTTGGAGAGAGTGCAAAGAAGGTTCACTGGGATGTTGCCTGGTCTCGAGGGTGTTGGCTATCAGGAGAGGTTGAATGAACTAGGATTGTTTTCACTGGAAAGACTGATGCTGTAGGGAGACCTGATAGAGGTCTACAAAATTATGAGAGGCATAAACAAGGTGGATAGTCAGAGGCTTTTTCCAAGGGTAGAAGTGTCAATTACAAGGGAGCACAGGTTCAAGGTGAGAGGGAGTATGTTTAAGGGAGATGTGCGGGGTAAGTTTTTCATGCAGAGAGTGGTCGGTACCTGGAATGCACTGCCAGAGGATGTGGTGGAAGCAGGCACATTAGCAACATTTAAGCTGCATTTGGATGGGTACATGAATAGGGAGGAAATAAATGGATACGGACCGAGTAAGGACAGAAGCTTTTTTTTTTAGTTAGGGCATCATGATTATCCCAGGCTTGGAGAGACAAAGGGGCTATTCCTGTGTTGTACTGTTCTTTGTTCTTGTTCTTGTTCTTTGGACTGTGTATGTTGCTGAATCGGGGCGTCTGTTGGAAGCATTACTTGCAGTTACAACCGTCCCCCTGGTGGCCCTGATGGTAATGAGGAGCTCCTAGCCTCTGATTAGCTGAAGCCTCTCGGATATTATATTATACAAACGTGCAGCATGTGAAGAGTTAATGTTATGTTAAAACAAGCCACTAGAGGGAGCTAAGGGACAGTACTATAAATTGCACTGACTCTTATATTTCTGGAAGAGTGAGCTGGAGAGAGTCCAGGTGAGTAGAATAGAAGAGGTAGATGATGATTAGGCATAGGAGACACCAGTTGTGCATTTGAAAGATCTGTAGTTAGAGACAGCATGGTTTAATATGGTAACCTTATATTTTAGGAAGACGGTCAGATCTTATTTAGTCGTGTCAATAAGTTAGTTTTGTTCTTTAACAAAGCTTGCTGTTCTTTGATCAACACTACGCATCCAAGCCATCCAGGTAAAGCAAAGGAGAGACGATCACATGCTACCAGGAGTGGAAATACTAAGGTACCATGTTAACACATGGTACCAGGATTGCTTCCTAAAGTAGAATAGTCAGGTTTAGGGAGAAAGAAACATCTCTGTTCCAAGAAAGAAAAAGAAACTTGTGAAAAAAAATGTCAACCAGACTCCAGCAGCAACAACCAGCAGCGGCAAAAAAGGAAATACCCAGTTGAGGCTACATAGAGGGTCTGCAGACTCCAAAGTCATTCAGAACATCTGGTAAAATAGATGTGAATTGGAACATTTTCAAACAAGAGTTTGAACAGTACTTCTCAGCCTTAAACCTCGAAGCGGTTAGTGAGAAGCGAAATATTACTCTGTTATTAATTTTGGCTGGCAATAGAATTGTATTACTCATTCCACTTTGAGAATGAATTTGATAAAAAAATGAGTTTAATGTAGTAATTGAAAAATTTGATAGCTATTGTGTGCTTAAAAGAAATGAAAATCTGCATGAACGACTGCAAAGGCAACAAAAATTAACGCCAGAAGATCAGAATAATATATCCCGTGCAAGCAAAGTAACCGAAAATAGATGTTACGAAAAATTATCTGGGAAAGTGGCATGAAAATCCCCATCAGGCTGACTCCATTGAAGCTGTGGCGAAACCAAAAAAAGCAGGATCAACTTTTTTGTAGTGGGAAAGCGGTGCTTCCAGGGTGGATGTGAGGCTGGAGACAGGGTGGATACATGTGAGGTACAGCACCCCAAACTGCACATTGTTCTATTAAAGGGCCGTCTTAGCTATGTTGAATTCTGCCTGGTGCTTGGCCAGATCTACCCAATGTTCTGGTGATTGAGTGTCCCTCCCACTTGCAGGACCGTGCATGCCTTGCCCACATCAGGATCTTTTCCTGTTCTTGGTACCGCTGCAGTTTTATGATGATGGCCTGTGGCTGCTCCCCGGCTTTGAACTTTGGCTGGAGCGGCCTGTGGGCTCTGTGCGCTTCTGGAGCTTGGGACGTTTTCCCCTCCAACAAGATGGCCCAGCATTTGAGCAACGTAATCCATGGGGCTACTATCATCGGTACCCTCAGGTAGGCCCACAAAGCAGAGGTTTTGACGGCTCAACCGTTTCTCTTGGTTTTCGACCTTCCCTCTTAGCAACCCTTGTGCCGCTCCCAACCTTGCCATCTCCATCTCCAGTGAGGCGATCCGGTCGCTCTGGTTGGTCACAGCCTTATTCAGCTCTCTGATTGATGCCTCCTGTGGCTCCAGTCGCCGTTCTGTCTTTTCCAGCGCGCTTGAAGGGGGCCAGCGTCTCTGCTTCCGCCATCTTCACGGTCACCATTATTTCGAGCTGAATGGCTTTTCTCAGCACTTGGAGTATGAAAGTCACTCTATTCATTTATCAAGGGGTAGCCCAGCATATGTCCTCCCGTTTGTTCGTCATTGCCTCAATCTTCCTCTCCAAGCTTTCGCTGATTCTGCTGTTCTTTCGGCTCCTCAGACTGTTGCCTGGCATGCCTTGTTCGTTGGTGGAGGGTGCAGTTTTTCTCTGGGTTTAACAGACTATTTAAGGGCTAAAAGTACCTCATTTCATGTTTCCTTGAGGAGAGCCACCTTTCATGCTTTCGCTTAGCACATCCCCATCACCGAAAGTCATGTCTGAGTTCATGAGGGGTCAATGTTACTGGAGAAATGTACTGTTAAACATTTTGTTCAGAAAGCATTAATAGGCATTTCAGTGCAACGCACACAGGTTCAGAACTCAAGGCAGGGTCTAATTTTTAAGATTTTGTACCTTCCCTTTAACAACTATTTAAAGAAAGACAAGATGAATTTTGTAACGTAGCGGTCTACACTCAGCACAGTGCCAGAAGTGAACAGCTCAGGAATCCAAATATTATGGAAATTTGCCTCTGGCCTCACTCTGATTGCATATCTCTTGATGGAACTCTGAAAGAAAAGATACATTTTCAAATGAGAAAACGAACAAAAGCTGTTTAGTACCTCAAAATGAACTTTCGCTGCAGCTTTTTATTTTGAGTGACCGAGATTGGTAATTTTACAATTGCAACACTGCTCCCGATAAAACAATTGGAGCTTTCTTATTCAGGCTGCTGATGGCAGAATCAGTCTCTTTTCAGTGTTAAGACCTCGACTTTCAAACAAATGTATGTTCTATACTAAAAAAAGGGTTTTTAACTGTTATACATGACCTGATATGTGACGTGCATATATATGCAGGCAGAAGACTCACCATTGAATCTCCACAGACTTTTGAATTATTTAGACACACAAGTTGTTTTGTAGCAAAGGTAAGCTCGGTGGTTCCAGTCAAACAGATATCACTTTGCAATTCTCTCTTCTCTCTCGGGAAACCGCAATTCTGTTCAGCGTTTGCCATTTCCTTCGAACGAAGACATATTCTTCCTGGAATTCTATTGTCATAGATTTTGGATTCTACCCTCTGTATCATGAAGGATTAATTACTCTATCCCAGGCACACACTTTTCCTGTTTGAATAATGAATCTGACATTTAATGTTAAGACATGTTGGTGTTACTATTTACATCTCACTCTCATTCTCTAGTTCAAACTGGTCAAGCTTCCAAGCAGTTTTCATTGAAGTAATTAGAGCCACACGATTTATCTATTCCCAGTGATGCATAGGAATCTTTTGTGTATCAGTTGAAACCAACCAGGTGTATTTTAGTTCTGAACAGGAATACCTTTTGCAAGAGTTTCAATAAAATAGATTGAAGAGATTATGAAATAGTGAATAAGGCTTCTCTGCATGTTACAGAATATTCCTGTCCCCCAAAAATAAAAGCAAAACACAGCTGCTGGAGATCTGTAGGCTTTGAAGAAGAGTCATATTAAGCTCGAAACATTTACTCTGCTTCTTTCTCCACAGATGCCGTCAGAGCTGCTGAGTTTTTCCAGAAGCTGCTACTTTTAATTCTCTTGCCTCCACCACCCCACACACGCAGGCCCCCACTATTGTACTGTGCCATTAAAGTTAGAGGATAATCAAAAATGCACTGAGCATATACCATTTGTTTGCAATTTGTTTTCAACATGTAGGTATCACTGCCCATGGTCGCCGTTTAATTCCTATCCCAAATTGCTCTGATAAGGTGGAGGTGGGCCTGTTACATGAACTGCTGCATCCTATAAGAATTATTTGTCACATTGTGATATAACTGAATGGTTTACTAGGTCACTGCTGAGAGCAATTAAAAGTCAACCACATTGGTGCAGGCAGGATTGGAGTCACCTGTAGGCAAAGTAAGAACAGCAGGTTAATTCTCAAAAGGCAATAGTTTTTTTATTTACAACCAAGTGACAGGCTTTTCATCAATTTTACTGACGACATCATATTGTTTGCAGTTTTTAAATAAAAAACCTTGATTTCAAATTTTCAAACTGCCAAGATGAATCTTGAATTCCCAGCCTCTGGATTCTCGCTTACTACAGAAATCTTTGGATCCTCACTGTCTTCAGGTGATGTCCCGAAGGACTGGAGAATAGCCAATGTTGTTCCTTTGTTTAAGAAGGGTAGCAAGGATAATCCAGGGAACTACAGGCCGGTGAGCCTTATGTCAGTGGTAGGGAAATTACTGGAGAGAATTCTTCAAGACAGCATCTACTCCCATTTGGAAGCAAATGGACATATTAGTGAGAGGCAGCATGGTTTTGTGAAGGGGAGGTTATGTCTCACTAACTTGATAGAGTTTTTCGAAGAGGTCACAAAGATGATTGATGCAAGTAGGGCAGTGGATGTTGTCTATATGGACTTCAGTAAGGCCTTTGACAAGGTCCCTCATGGTAGACTGGTACAAAAGGTGAAGTCACACGGGATCAGGGGTGAGCTGGCAAGGTGGATACAGAACTGGCTAGGTCATAGAAGGCAGAGAGTAGCAATGGAAGGGTGCTTTTCTAATTGGAGGGCTGTGACTAGTGGTGTTCGGCAGGGATCAGTGCTGGGACTTTGCTGTTCGTAGTGTATATAAATGATTTGGAGGAAAATGTAACTGGTCTGATTAGTACGTTTGCAGACGGCACAACAAAGGTAGGTGGAATTGCACATAGCGATGAGGACTGTCAGAGGATACAGCAGGATTTAGATTGTTTGGAGACTTGGGCGGAGAGATGGCAGATGGAGTTTAATCGGGACAAATGTGAGGTAATGCATTATGGAAGGTCTAATGGAGGTAGGGAATATACAATGAATGGTAGAACCCTCAAGATTATTGAAAGTCAGAGAGATCTAGGTGTACAGGTCCACAGGTCACTGAAAGGGGCAACACAGGGGGAGTAGGTAGTCAAGAAGGCAAATGGCATGCTTGCCTTCATTGGCCGGGGCATTGAATATAAGAATTGGCAAGTCATGTTGCAGCTGTATAGAACCTTAGTTAGGCCACACTTGGACTATTGTGTTCAATTCTGGTCGCCACACTACCAGAAGGATGTGGAGGCTTTAGAGAGGGTGCTGAAGAGATTTACCAGGATGTTGCCTGGTATGGAGGTTATTAGCTATGAGGAGCGGTTGAATAAACTCAGTTTGTTTTAACTGGAACGATGGAGGTTGAGGGGCGACCTGATAGAGGTCTACAAAATTATGAGGGGCATAGACAGAGTGGATAGTCAGAGGCTTTTCTCAGGGTAGAGGGGTCAATTACTAGGGGGCATAGGTTTAAATTGCGAAGGGGCAAGGTTTAGAGGAGATGTACGAGGCAAGTTTCTTTTACACAGAGGGTAGTGGGTGCCTGTAACTCGCTGCCGGAGGAGGTGGTGGAGGCAGGGACGATAGTGATATTTAAGGGGCATCTTGACAAATACATGAATAGGATGGGAATAGAGGGATACGGACACAAGAAGTGTAGAAGATTTTAGTTTAGACGGGCAGCATGGTCGGCACGGGCGTGGAGGGCCAAAGGGCCTGTTCCTGTGCTGTACTTTTCTTTGTTCTTTGTACTACTTTGGTAGCATAGGCCGGTATTTCCCAGAACCACCCCCCCACTCCCCTCACATGCTGTGGTGAGTCCACCATTTGTATCAATGAGACTGGAGGATCCCACTGTGAAGGGCTGGAAAATTCCAGCCATAACTATAAACACTACTGATTCCTTATGGAATTCAAATAAATTATGACAAGCTGAAGTTATTTTAGAACCACCACATTATGGAAGGCATGGAATGCTTCCACCTCCAGTATTACCCACGCAGTGGACTGTGTGTTGAGTGGAAGGTCGTAAATTAGTGTGGAAACTAGTCAAGGTCCTTTGAGGATGCTGTATTTGAGGCCATTTTAGGAGAAGGGTTTCATGAAATCACGCTGGAATATTGTGCTCAATGTTGGTCACCTTACTAAGGAAGGGGACACTTTCCTTGATAATGGTGCAATGAAGGTCGCTCAATTGATTCCTGGCATCAGAAAGTTGTTTTATGCTCTGAGAGTTGGATCGAATGGACCAAACTCTCTGCAGTTTAGAAGAATGAGAAATAGCCTCATCGAAGCGTCCAAAGCTTTGAGGGGATTTTACAGGGTAGATGCTGAGAGGTTGTTTCCCTGGCTGGACAGTCCAGAATGAGGAGGTGCTGTCTCAGGACAAAAGTCGATCATTTCAAACTTTCGGAGTGACATTGAGCGGGATTCTCCATTTCTGAGACTAAGTGTTGACGCCGATGCGGAATTCATGGACTTTCACAACAGTAAAACTGGTGCTGAACCTGCATCAATTCAGCAACTGTTAAGGGGCTAGCACCAGAGCCATGTGGAACACAATCGATTCCAATGAAAAACATTGCGGGATTCGCCAGGTCTGTGGTTGACACTCGGGAGGCTGAGAAGCTGCACACGCATATACACATTACAATCGCCACACACACTCTTCCCAGCCAACAAGATGGCATTGGTTGCTCTGGAGCGCGCCCATACAGCTGACGGGCCGGCTGGTGCCAGAGGGCACCGAGGGGACGTGACTTGGGGGGGGTCACCTATACGACCCATGGCCCTCCATTCACAGTGGGCTGTCTTGCCACTGTGGCAATGGTGTCCCGTGCCCATCCACCCCAACTCCGCAGCCCACCTCCTGGCCAACCCAGGCTATTCCCCTCCCGCCCTGGCAGAAGCCCTCCGGCCAGCGGCACAACTGTCAACAAACTATGGTGATGTTGGACAGTTTTCGTACCCCCTCTCCCTCAGCAGACATGATGCCGGTTTAACAATTGTTAAAAGCACAAGTGAACCACGCAATCGGAAACTTGGCCCATCGGAGGCGGAGCATCGCGGAGGCCCCAGCGAATACTGGGTCGAGCCCGCTAATGACATGCAAACAGTGTTTACCATATGTGCGTTCTGGACCGCATTGCCACTGCTGTCGAGGAGAGGGAGAATTGCAATTTGGAATCAAATCGGCGCCCAATGCATTTTAACATCGGAACCTATTCTCCACCCAATCGGGTTTCATGATTTCGGCGTCAGGCAATGGAGAATCCCGACAATTCTTTCACTCATGGGTTCGGAAACCCCAAAATTATTGACCCAGAAGGCTGAGAATTCTCAGTCAAAGACAGTGTTGTGTTATGGGCCAGGGTTTAGAGAACCCCAAAGTTTATCATGGAGTTCACCTGACCCAGAACCTTTAATAGATTGTGGTATGGGGAGCACATGGCCCACTCGACAGGTATGGTACAGCAGAAATGGAAAAGTATTTTTTAAAACAATACAATGTTTATTCTATGAACTCAAGTTAACCTTTTTAAAACATACAGTGAACATCTTAGCAACCATCAATTCAAATACAACCCCCAAAACAATACAATACTAAGTAATGCTTTAAACTTTCCTTTTAACATCCGTAAGACTTAAAACACCTTTTACCAGAAGCACATCAGGTTAAAGTCACTACTGTTATTAGTTTTAAATCACCAGGATCGATTTACAGTCTTTAGATTACAGAGAGAGACTCTAACACACCTTCTGGCTGTGACTACAGCCTCTGAAAATGGAAGTAAAACACACCCTGCAGCAAATAGCCTAAAACAAAAGTAAAAAGCCGACAGACAGCCCAACTACACCCACTCTCTGACATCACTGCAGTAATAAACACCCATTTCTTAAAGGTACTCTCACATGACAGTTGAAAGGCAGAGTACATTGGAGAGATTGTATGGTTTACGCTTAATTTGATCTCTCGGTGCTTATGGAATAGGTGAAGGTTATCATGTGGTATTGTTCATAAATTGGCAGCCATCTTGTTTTCCCGAGGTGCCACGGTGCTCTGTATGCTCATGAGAATTACGTGCTTTGCTCAACAACTGTTTCATGCTTCCTAAGTTAATGTCAGGATCTATTTGAACTTTCTGAGTACCCTTTCAAATTTCAACTTCAATATGATGAACATGCAGCTGCGCATTTAGTTAAACCAGGCGTTATCCTTGATCAGAATTTCTAGTTTGCTTGAAATAAATATTCCAGAGTCCATTTCGGATTTGTTCCAAAAACATACTTCAGAAATATGTATGCAAATTCTTTCCGAATGTAAAAAGAAAGATGGGTATGAATAACGTTACGAGCAGGTGAGAAGGAATGAACTGGCTCCGTTCTATTCATCCTCTTCAGTTGGTCACAACAAAGTTTTATGTTTATTTTTTTACAAGAATATCCCTTTTCAAAATCACAATGTATTTTACTCTTTAATCTGTGAGGAGTAACGAGCCAATCAAACAAGGTGCTCTTGAGTCGAAGAGAGAATGCAGTATGCCATGACATATTTTTGTTCTGTAGTAATTGTGGGGGAGAGGGGGGGGGGGCGATGTGGAGGAGGAGGGGGGGGGGGGGGGGTGAATCAACAATTTCTTTGCCAGCCAGCAGTAAACTAATTTAAAAGATCGGAAAAAATAACAGGCTAAAAGGGGCGCAAATCGCGATTTGGGTGCAAATTCACACGAGGCTCAGAAAACGAGAATCTCGCCTACAAGATCGTGCTTTCAGAATTTCCTCGCCGATGACATAATGAGATTCCCATCCAGAAACGTCAGGTATCTAAATTAAATAAATTAGAATGATATCAAAGGACTTCCCCACTGCATCGTCCTCTGATATTTGGACACCACCCCTCACTGATGTGACATCACATTGGCAAAGTCTGCAACAAGTTTTAAAAAATGGAAACCAGATGGAGGGAAACAACTGGGATGCACAGGTAAGTATGGCCCCTGGGTAGGGGTGGGGGTGGGGGGGGGGGGTGACTTTCCCGGCAGTACCCTGACACGGCACTGCTCTATTGCATGGGGTTCCCCTTATCTGTGGAAGGTTCCCCATGTCCGTGGGAATGGGGCCATGGGGAGGGTTGCCCATGTATGTGGATGGTGTCATGTATCCACTCATGTATATCATGAGATGCAGACAGGCAGTGATTGACACACAGGATAACCAATGAACACACATGACACAGAACCACCAATTACCAGACAGGACGCCACCACTATAAAGCCCACAGGGCATTAAGACTCTCCCTCTCTCACAGGACACAGCTACTGAGATAGTTAGAGTGCACAAGCCAGTGAACATCATCACCACGTGGTAGAGAGCTAGTCTGGTCAAGCCAGTAGGAGGTAATCAGTTTGGTTAATAGAGTGTCATCCTACAGCAGATTATGTATACCAATCAGCAAGTTCAATAAAACAACGTTGGACCATCTCCTGTGTCAGAAACCTATTTCTAGTTTCACTGCATCCAGTTGCAGTCGATGTTAGACCAACACAGATAACACATCATGGTACCAGGGAGCTATTTTTGCTCCCTGAGTGAATCTGCAATGACCAGCACGCAGCCATCCAGCGGCATGGAAAAGATCCAGCCTCCTCCAGAACTCTGGATCTCCGGCAACCTGGGCGCCAACTGGAAAGTCTTCAAACAGATGTAACCTCCTGTATATCGAGGCCTCCGACCTCGAGGCAGCATCGGATGCCAGAAAGATTGCGCTGTTCCTGTCGACTGGGGGGATCACGCCATTCACATCTATAACTCACTCACGTTTGCTAACGGTGAAGACAAGACGAAGTTTAAGATGGGTCTGCTGAAATTCGACAGCCACTGTGACATTGAGGTGAATGAGAGCTTTGAACAGTACATCTTCCAACAGAGGCTTCAAGGTAAGGATGAACCTTTTCAGTCCTTCTTGACCCAACTCCACATCCTAGCGCAGTCATGTATTTATGACTCCACGGCTGATTCCATGATCTGGGATCAGATCATTTTCGGGGTCCAGTCTGACTCCCTGCGGGATGAGCTCCTTAAAATCAAACAGTTGACCATCTCCGTCACCATCGAAACGTGTATTGTCCATGAGCATGCCAAAATCGTTACTCCCGCATCAGGACGGCAGAAAATAAAAAACTGGCCTCCCACGAGGCAGAAAGGATGCAGGCCATCGCAAAAATGCAAGGCCTGAGCATCGAGGAGAGTGGTCGTTTCGCGCACATTTCCTCGGTCCCCATGCATGCGCGCCACAACCGGGTGGACGAGGAGGCCGAAGACCTTAATGCGCATGTGCAAACGTCCGCCGACTGCACTGCACATGCACGAAGGCGCACAAAACGCGCTGACGTCAGCGTCATGACGTGTCCAAATTGTGGCTACGCCCATTTCAAGCGGCAATGTCCAGCCAAAGGAAGGCGGGGTGCGATTCTACGCTCCCTACGCTGGGTGGGAGAATCACGGGAGGGCTGCACTGGCACCCCCCGCGATTCTCCCACCCCCACCGCTCTGAGAATCACCACTCGCTCTTTTTCCCGGCGATTGAGCCGAGCGGCCTGACGACCCCGACGGGTTCACGTCGGCGGCAACCACACCTGGTCACTGCCGGCGTGAACAGCGCACGACAGGTAAGTGTGGGGGGCGGAGAGGGGATCGAGCACCACGGGCGTGCTCGGGAGGTGACTGGCCCACGATCGGTGCCCACCGATCATCGGGCTGGCATCTGTAAATGATGCACTCTTTCCCCTCCGCCGCCCTGCAAGATCAAGCCGCCATGTCTTGTGGGACAGTGGAGGGGAAGACGGCAACCACACATGCGCGGGTTGGAGCCAGCGAACCTGCGCATGCGCGGCTGACATCACTTAGGCGCCGCCGGCCGCGTCATTCTCGGCGCGCCGCCTTGATGCAAGCGTCAAGGCCCAGCAGCCAAGTTTCCCGCAACGCCGCTCCTAGCCAGGTCATTGCCAACACGGTCCTCAAATGCACAACATGCCTGAAATTTCAACCAGCGCAGCCCAAGGAAACGCTGCAACAGCACGAGATTGTGACCTCTCCATGGTCCAAAGTGGGGATAGACCTCTTTCATGTAAATGGGCATGATTACAAGCTCTTGGTCGACTACTTTTCCAGCTACACGGAAGTGGTGAAACTGTCGTACTTCACGTCCACACGTCCAAGTCAGTCATCAAAGCCTGCAAAGAGACATTTGCGAGGCACAGAATACCACTCACAGTAATGAGTGACAAGGGTCCATGTTTCTACAGCCAAGAGTGGTTGGACTATCTCCTGTGTCAGAAGCCTGTTTTTAGTTTCACTGCATCCAGTTGCAGTCGATGTTCGACCAATTCAGATAACACATCAGAGGGGAGTCTCCATATGCATGTGGGGGGGGGGGGGGGGGGGGGGGGGCGGGAGGCTGGGGAGAGGTGTTCTTTTTTTTACCAGAGGTGTTCTTTTCTCAACTACTATACTTGAATCTTTCAAGATAGAAGCTTGAAACATTGCAGGCTTGATGATTCTCTTTTGGTTCATTGAAGAAGGAATCAAGGACGACAGGGGGGATGGGGCAGTGTGGGGGGGGGGGGGGAGGGGGGGGGGGGACAATGTTATTGCAGTGTGTGGTTAAGATCTGGAAACCATTACCTGAGAATGTGGTGGAGGCAGATGCAAGTCATGACTTTTCGAAAGGGAATTCAATGATTATCTGAAGCAAGACAAAAACACAGGGCTGCAGGGAAAGGGAGAATGATCTGGGCAAACTGACTGGCTCTTGTAGAATTAGAGGTCAAACGGCATCCTTCAGTGCTGTAACCTATCTATGATTCTATGAAGTCTTTGGAGTGGAGGTTGTATCCTTGACCTTGAAGCTCAGGGCAAGTGTACTAACACTGAGCTAATTCTGACATGTATTAAACACAGCGAATTAGTTCTTGCAATTTTACTTAATAACATTTAATAATAGGCTATAAAACATCCTCCCCGTTGAATTTGCCAGAAATCCTGGGAAGAACCATCATGACTGAGGCGAAACCAACATTGTTTAACGGGATCTTCATCTGCACGTAGATCAGTGCCTGGTTTAAAGTTATGTAGACTGCGACTGTTGCAAGATTATTTTTGAAGCTTAAAGACCATCTCCGCCCAGGGGCTTTTGCACAAACTGCCTTTGGTGATAATCTGGGAATACTATTCAAACTCTTGCAAGCAATTTAACAAATCAAGCTGTCCTTCTAACGGCAGGGCTTTAACGGTATTCTTCTGTGCTTTCTGTAGGAGGCCAGAATGTGAACCTGGACACACCTTTGCTCCTTTGTAATTTGCTCTGCGTATTTTCCAGCATATAGCTCTCTAATCGAATCACTGAAGTATCTGCGATGCCCATCATTAAGCTGCTGCTTGCAATGATAAAGTTGTGTGATGTTGTGCTTTCAAACAATGGTGGTCAAACTGACCATGAAAATTAGGTTTTATTAGACTGGACATTTCAACTATCAAAGACTGCCTCTGAACAATTTGAACAATATTAAAGCTCAACAAATTTTTGTTCACTATTGATCATAGTCTTTTGATTTGTTTTACATTCACATGCACAAAATGTAATGACTAAAGAAGAGATTAATATTTCTTCAGGTTAGGTTTTTGTGCAGCAGCTCATTAAGTATGAAGTGAGCATATCTCAGTTGCCTTGTGATTTTGAATATCTTGATCTGCAGACAACTCTCAATAATCCCTTAGCCGTGTAAGAGTGATTGGATTGATTTTTGTCGAAGCTATTGGAATGCAGGCATTCAATTAGCTCGAAGGTCACTGCTTCTCTGGAAGATGATGAAAATTTTAAGAGCTACTTTTACAATACCACAAATAAAGCATTTATATTCCCACTTTCAAGGGCAGAATATACATTTGATCTAAGATCTCCATTAATTAAAATGGATTTTTCTCTCTGTCTACAATGTAGAATCAGATCATGCCATTTAGATTTCTTCTTATGAAAAGTGTTTAAACTATGACTTTAGTAGGTCGTGATAATAATTAATTTTCCACAGAATGGCACAGCAGTCATGGTCAGTATTATCCATGGAAACCATATTAGACCAGAACATTTTGAAGTGATTTAGAAGCATGAAGTATCTTTTCTTTATAAACTGCAAGGACAATTTTATTAAAACAATTTCTTTCTACTGAAGGGTCACTCTTTCATGTCATTCTAAATTATTTTATCAATATAGTGAGTCCTCCTTGATTTGTTAGATAAATGTTTTTTGGATTCTTGCAATGATTTCCTATAATTAAGCACAGGAGTAACTCCATTTGTGAGCCCAAAGTCAGAAACACATTCAGTTGTCAGCTGCAAAACATCACCGCAAAACATTATTTTCAGAGAACTAAATCAATAAGTTCATTCAGATGTCACCTTTGCTTTACCTTTGCTGCTAACAAATCTAAAGTTATTCAATAGAAACACTGTGGGATAATGTCCTTAAGAAGGAGAAAAGGAGACTGGAAGCTAATTTCTTTGAACAGACGAACACTACTACTAAAATAATGAGTAGAGGCATGGCATGATTGTGCTAACTTTTCAATGCCGATACTGGCAACAGTAATTTTGATGTTGAAGGTTTAAAAGTGAGAAAAATATGGAATTTTTTCAATAAACGTTCAGTTAAATTACCAGTTATATTGGAAGAAAAAGTTGTATCCATGTCATTCAGAAGTACCAACGAAAGGTGCTTATACATTTTGGGCTGGATTCTCCACCGGCGGGATGCTGCCGCACAGTGGGAAACCCGATTAACCAGCAGGCATTACGGAGCATCCTGCCGATGAGGCGGAGAATCTAGCCCTTTCTCTTTATACCCTGGGATTTCTCCCCCCCCCCCCCCACAAGCGTCTCTGACTCTCTACCCCTCATTTCTTATAGTCGGCAGGGGTAAAATTGGATTGCCACTGAAAGCAGGCATGAGGATCACAATATGAGAGTGACCCAAACCTGTTCCTTCCAATCTAGGCAGCAAGATATCATAGTGCTTATCACAGTTGCTTCACAGCGCCAGGGCGCCAGGTCGATTCCTGACTTGGGTCACTGTCTGTGCGGAGTCTGCACGTTCTCCCCGTGTATGCGTGGGTTTCCTCTGGGTGCTCCGGTTTCCCCCCACAGTCCAAACATGTGCAGGTTAGGTGGATTGGCCATTCTAAATTGCCCTTAGTGTCCAAAAAAGGATAAAAGGGATAGGGTGGAGGCGTGGGGCTTAAGTAGGGTGCTCTTTCCAAGGGCTGGTGCAGACTCGATGGGCTGAATGGCTTGCTTCTGCACTGTAAATTCTATGATTCTATGATTCCATGATAATCGTCATACAGCCTTCTCAAATGTATGTTAGCTGCATCCAGCCTGTGCTAAAAATGTTGTTGAGAGGCAGTGTGTATTAGCAGGGGTCCAAGCTTCTGTGAATCAAGTGCCTTTTAAAGCTAATCTACATTACTTTAAGGCAATGTGCATTCTTGCTGGAGCAGGAGCCAGGAGATTTTGAGCAGGAAAAATACTCATGACGCAATGGAGAGAGAGTGTGTGCCAGGATTCTCAAGTACATCATTATAGACCTTGATGCAGGGGATTAACAGGAGTTGAAATGTTCTCTACACAGGGGCCAGGGGACACATCAGATTAACAGAGGGCTGGTAAAATCTGGGTGTGCTGCTGAATGGGGAATTGGGATTCTGTACATTTGTATTGCAGTTGGATCTGGCACAGCTTAACCATAAAAAGGATGTCTCAGCGACCTCCTCCTCTCCAGCTGCTCCCCATATCTTGATGACAAGGGCTGTGTCCTCAAAATGGAAGACTGTTCAGGATGCAGCATACCAGGATGCTTCATAACATGCTCTAGAGGGTACTGCAGAGCTCGTCCAGAGCCAGCCAGAGAATGGAAACATTGTTTAAGCACCACAATGAAGATATTCCATGTGTAGCAAGATGCTCATTATGCACACATGGGCATCATGAGTATAGGTCGTGGTCTGAATTCAATAGTCAGGACTCAGTTGAGTCCCTTGTTGATTAGTCGCCATCCTCATGTCTCTCCTGGTAGCCCATATATTGATGGTATGAAATACTGGCACAGAATACATGTTTTATGTCTACATCCAGAATACCAGCACTGACGTGTATGATGTGCTGTGTTGAAACTCTTTGGAGCTTGTGATACTTCTCTGCATTTAGATGCGACCCCCGCAGAGAACTGTGTGTGCAGTCAATGACACCTTGCCAAATAGGGAAGCCAGGTTTCCTGGCAAAGCTGTGCGCACACTGCCTTCTTCTCTAGAGAGAAGGACATCATCTTCCCTCTCTTTGCACACAGTGTGTTAATCATCTCCCTTTTACAGCAGCAGACGATAAAATTGTGAGGTTTTGGAGACGTCCCATCCTTCAGCCCGGAAAGATCCCAACGTGATGAAATCTATGGCCATGGCCACTATCACAGACACAGGTAATGCAGTTCCTGGCCTGTTTTTTTAGGCTGCAAGACTAAATGTAAGAGGTTGCTGATTTCAGTGAGGCCCACCTCAGTGAAACTGAGATGTTGCATACACTTTTCCTTGTTGATGTATAAGAAATGCTTCCTTTAAGATCCTGATGACTCTGCCCTCCTGCTTAAAGCTCTCCTTTCTCCTCTTTGAGCACCTTAACTTCTTCGTTGTCAGCTCTGCTCATTCTCCCTGTCACACTGCTGAACAAACAAATAGAATACACAACAACTATGGGAGAAGGTGGGTTTGAACTGAACAATTGAAGGAAGAACCAAATCCTTCTCCAAGGGCCTCATCACTCCCTGTAGACTTAAATAGGCATAGAAATCAACAAACACTTCTACTAACTCCGCAATAGACAATCAGAAACTAACCTGAAAGTAGTTGATGATCCTTCAAAAAGCAATGTTCCCCAGATGCTGAATGCAAGTTGTATAAGATTAAGAGAGAGCTGGAGTGTTTGTTGAGGACAAAAATAGTAGCATTGGCATCATGCCTGCATTACACACTGGCTGGCCTCATTCTGAAAACATTTAATTCTTGCTCCCAGCATTTATGTTGATGACCACATCAAAATGGCATCCAGCGTGACATGCGCCAGATGTGTACGCACACAGTGTTTAGGCCATTTTGGACTTGCAGCAGTGCCCATAACACCAAAAAGACAGGCACCCAGATATCTGAATTTTTCAGCCGACATAGAATTTCAATGAATTTACAGTGCAGAAGGAGGCCATTTGGCCCATCGAGTCTGCACCAGCTCTTGGATAGAGCACCCAAGCCTATGCCTCCACCCTACCCCTGTAACCCAGCCGAACCTTTTTGGACACAATTTATCATGACCAATCCACCTGACCTGCACATCTTTAGACTGTGGGTGGAAACCGGAGCACCCGGGGAAATCCACGCAGACACGGGGAGAACATGCAGACTCCGCACAGACAGTGACCCAAGTCAGGAATTGAATTTAGGACGCTGGAGCTGTGGAGCAACTGTGCTAACCACTGTGCTACCGTGCTGCCCAATCGTTAATTTGCCTATCCTATTATCACCTACCATGTGGCTCGGTGGGGAATCTTGATCGATAGCAGTGCTGTGAAGTTCTTTGGGACATTTTACTACTCCAAAGGCTCTATATAATACAAATTGTCATTGTTTTTATAGGTTGAATCTGGAGATTTAATTTCAGCTCATATTTTGCCATCGAGGACCATTTTGAACAATAGAATGATGATGCCACATCAGGAAACAATACCACTTTATTCAATAGTAGGTTTTAGAAGTATTTTGTCTTGGTGGTGTATAATTTTATTTAAAACTCCTCCAAATTAGCAGAGACTGATTTCTGTATGAATTTAAATGTTCACCTTTCAAATAAAAATCATTTTAACTGTGACATCTGTAGGTAGTGGTGCTAATTAATTGTCTACAGAACAATACAGCACTAATTGGCAGTCTTATCCATGGAATCCACATTATGCCAAAAACATCCTGAAGTGATTTAGAAGCATGAAGCATCTTTTCTTCATGAACTACAAGGACACTTTATTAAAGCAATTTCCCTCAGCTGGAAGACTGAGCTCTTAAAATCTCTGTTTATTCAATTGGTATAATGTTCTGCGTTCAGTATGTATTTATGTACAATCTATACATATCCTCCATGAGCTATTGGATAAGTGTTTGCTGTTAACCACTTTTTGTAAGGAAAGGAAATGTTGTAAATAATTCAGGTTGCATGTTAGGAAAAGACACAGGGCCCAAAAGTACAGCCTCATGCCGCTTCCCGCGAGATTTCTTACGCTCGGAACGCCTTGCAGAATCTAACGAGATTGCATGAGACATCGCCCTGACTGGGCAGGATCCAGATTTGTTTTTCAAATTTAGGGTACCCAATTCATTTTTTGCAATTAAGGGGCAATTTAGTATGGCCAATCCACCTACCCTGCACATCTTTGGGTTGTGGGGGCGAAACCCACGTAAACACGTAAACTCCACACGGACAGTGACCCAGAGTCTGGATCGAACATGGAACCTCGGCGCTGTGAGGCTGCAGTGCTAACCACTGCGCCACCGTGCTGCCCACGGGATCCAGATTTACATATTTAAGTGAGCAGTTAGAATCCCTTAAATGTTTCTGTGCTGGATTCTTCAAAGGCCTGGGATTGAACACCCACCCTTGCGCAACTTTCCTTCGCGCTGTTTAGCACTGACCCACACAAATATGGACCAGGTATAATGGCACCTGGTGGCTGTATCCCAGGCCATTGGAGGTTCACGGGTGGTCAGCATCTGGGTAGGATGATGCCCTGGCATTCCTCCTGGCAGCTTAGAATTAGGGTGCTTAAGTGACACTGCCAGGGTGCCAGGCTGGTATTGATCACTTCTATTCTATGATCATGCAAGCCTGGAGGTCATCGAGTCCAGAGATCGGGGAGGACGGGGCAGCCCTGATTATTCCTGTACTGATAAGCTGAGTTTGTTAGTGCAGGAAATTAAGATAAGTGCAGCCTTGGCTGCAGGCGCCGAGAAACACCCCACAGAGTGCCCAAAATGGGCCTCTGTCATTTTTTTCCTTTTACATCGCAGCCATAACAATTACTTTCCATTCCACGGTCAAATACAGCCCAAACTGAGGAAAACAATCTGTTGATAGTAAAGATTCTTGCCCAATCTTACTCCATTTACCAGTGTAAAATCTGTCTATAATTAGATCCTAAACTTACAATTTAAGTTGGATTGCTTGGATATCTGGCCTGGGATATTCCAGCCACTGGGATTGTCCCGTCCCACAAAGCAACCCCCCGCAACCTCTTCCCTGACAGCATGGCCATGTGCAACACAAATGGCCATTAACTTTTGCAGGACTGGAAGATCACACTGGTGACTATTGGCAAGTCACCTCTGCTGCCGGAAAACCTGCGCGGATGGTGGGGGAGGGTGCCTTATATCCAGACCCTAATGTGAGAAATGGAAAATGTCTCATTATGCATTCATGAGTAATTTTCTGAGGTTGCGACTGAGGCGGACAAAGGGAACAGAGCAGGAGGATATTTCTCCAACATCACCAACTTAATTGGCACAAAATTTGCATCAGAAAAGTGCATGCAGAGCTTCATTTCAGATGATTGCATTTATTGCCAACCTTTAGTGATGCGGACCTCTGTATGATGCAAAGGTTTCACTTCAAACAAAGATAGATTATTAATTTTAATTCAATCACAGTATTAGAGGGTGGAATTTTGGTGTAGTGGGAAATGTCCTGTGCCATTTCATACTGTAATGACCAGGTGAGAAAGGATAGCAAGGCTATGGGCCAAGTGCTACCATTCGGGATTAGATAGGCAGGTCAGGTGCCTTTCATGCGTTGGTGCAGGCTTGGTGGTTCAAAGGGCCTCCTGCACTGTATTATTCTGTGATTCTATGCTTCGGCAAGAGATATAGGACGGGATTTTCCGTTCCCCGATGCCGATTTTGTAATCGGTGATCGGGCGGAGAATCCCTTTTTCCGATGGAATCGGGGGCGGCAGCTGTTTTTGGATGCTCCGCGCCCTCCAAAATAATGCCGTCAAGGAGCACGCGGCATGCCGTTGGGACGGCCTCAGGACTTTACCTAAAGGCCCGCCCCCGATGCTCTGCCCCGAGGGGCTGAGTTCCTGACCGTGCTGTGTTGTGTTGTCTCAGCAGTCGGGAACGGGTGTGGCGAATGCGTACTGTGTCCAGCGCAGGCAACAGTCGGCCGGGAGCCGTGCTGCTGGCCGGAGGGGGCTGGCCGGAGATGGGCTTCGGCGAGGTTGAGTCCATGGGGGCACTATCTGGCAGGTCGGGTTCGCGCACGTCCGACGTTCTGTTGTATTGCCCGACCTCTGCAGGTCGTCGCCGTGAGCATGCGCTGCCACGGACCCGGCAGTTCTGCAGCCGTTTATATCGGGAAGACCGTGTGTTTTACGTGTTGCGGCTGCTAACCTCTCACCAATTGGAGGGTCGGTGCTGGGGCCTTGCCGATTTTTCCTACATAAAACGCCACGGATCCTCCAGACATAGCCCCAAATTTGGAGAATCCAGCTCGTTATTCACCCCTCCCCCACACCTCACTCGATCGTAATAGGTTTGTTGAAATTTAAATTTATAAGGATGATGTACCAATTCAGTGTATGTACATAACTGTTTATCTGCTGATTGCACGTAACTCAGTCAGACAGGCTTTCTTGAATTTACAAGAGATATTGTGCGAAAAGCCCACTCAGTTAGAGACATTGAAAATATTTAATTAGTTAAACACAGATCCTGAGAGAGGCAAGCAGCCTTTTTGCTGCTTTCAGATGTTCTTTCTCCGACTGCATGAAAACAAGGCAGGGTATTGTGATAAAATAAGTTTCTAAAAGGTGGATTCAATTACATGGCCTCTCTCTCCATGATGGTTGGGTAATCTACAGAAGGTCATTGATTATCTCATGTCAGGATATACCTTGGCCATTGTCTATTTGCTCGACAATTATTTCTTAATGTCCAAGCCATCATTACTGAATGAAACAGCCTTCCATGTGGTGAGCTGAAAGAAAGTACCAACACTGCCAGAGTGGCCATTGACGCAGTGGACTCTCTGTATCCGTTTTGACAAATTAGCATGTACCTATATAGTGATGCAAATAGTGGTAGCCATTTTAGGTTTCAGACCATTATTATTTCATCTTTGAAGTCCTCCTTGATATTAGCAGGTTTGAAATTCCACAAGAAAGATATCTGGGCATGTCCTATTGATAACTCACATTGGAACCAACCAAACACCTTACCAATTTACAATTGCAGACATATCAGATGACTTCTGACAGGTATCTTAAATCAGTGTCTTTGTTTCAACAGTTGGACCTGCCTTTTTGTTGAGTTCCATATGTGAGTCGAGCAGAAGAAATTGAAAATTAATATTTGATATCAACACTCTCCATAACAACACAAAATGTCTCATATTACATATGGGTGGCATGGTAGCACAATGGTTATCACTGTTGCTCCACAGCGCCAGGGACCAGGGTTCGATTCCCGGCTTGGGTCACTGTCTATGCCAGGGGTGGGCAAACTTTTCCGTGCAAGGGCCACATTCAGAAATTCACAATTTTAAAGGGCCGCATAGTATATTAAGTAAAATAATTACTTCACCCGGTTATGATTCTGGGCGCCTCATATAGAACATAGAACATAGAACAGTACAGCACAGAACAGGCCCTTCGGCCCTCGATGTTGTGCCGAGCAATGATCACCCTAATCAAGTCAACGTATCCACCCTATACCAGTAAGTAACCCAACAGTCCCCCCATTAACCTTAAAAAAAAAAATAAAAAAAAAAAAATTAAAACATTTTTTTTTTAATGACTTGGTGGGCCGCATAAAGACCTTAGGCGGGCCTCATGCGGCCCGTGGGCCATAGTTTTCCCACCCCTGGTCTATGCGGAGTCTGCACGTTCTCCCCATGTCTGCATGGGTGTCCTCCGGGTGCTCTGGTTTCCTTCCTCAAGTCGAGAAAGACGTGCTTGTTAGGCGAATTGGACATTCTGAACTCTCCTTCAGTGTACCCGAACAAGCACCGGATGTAGTGACTAGGGGATTTTCACAGTAACTTCATTGCAGTGTCAATGTAAGCCGACTTGTGACACTACGATTACTTAAAGTCACATAACCTATGAATATTTGGACAAGTTTTAATTGCAGTATACATAATGTGTGAGGTACAATAATGGGTTTTGTGCTGCTGCCTATTGTAATTGAAGTCACCGCCTGCTAATGGTATATTGCTGCTTTAATATATAAATTTTTATAAATCTTAATTTTGGAGGAAAAGTTTCAGTTTATCGCAACCGAAAATATAAGATGGGATAATTTGACAGAAACTGTGGAGTTGTATTTTAAAATTTGTTTTATTCTTATTGTATTTGACATTGCTTGCCTTATTTTCCTTGGCTTCCATGTCTATTCAGTATGAGCCAGCAGTGAAGTGAGCAGACAGGCAGAACCGAAAACTGGTCCTTGGAGCCACTGGATCCACAAAAGGGGGTCAATGAGGATTAACATTCCGAAAACTTCACCTCACTTTCACAGACCAGGAAAATTGGTCTCGCTAAATAAAACGATTATGATAAATGTTGGTGCACAAGCGGGGCAATCAGACTTTACAGACACAGTGGACCATCGTACATATTAGACCTCCGTGGGATTCCAAACACGACAGAAAAATAGACCCGAAACCATCAGGGAAATCAGATCCATCAGAAGCTAGGGACTGGAACAATGGAAAACTCAGCCATATCGGAAATGAAATGCATTCTTTTAAATTGCCAGATCTACAAATGGTTCACAAAACATGGCCTTGTGCTACCTTCGATAGCACTGGTTTATTCAGCTGTTCATCCACAGAATTTCATCACTGGGATTTACTATTCGAATTCAGAGCTGGCAATTAGTGAAAACACGAGAAGCGCATCTGTCTGAAAGTTGATGGAGGGATTAGATTTTTCACATTTTTTGTCCCCCCTGAATGTATAAGCTTTCAGAAACCTCCAGTAGTGAATTATTACAAGTTGCCATGTGGGATTGCAGTAGAATCCGTTCCAGGGAAATTAGCTGCAAAATAAAAATGTCCAAAAGTTAGGCATCAAGGGAGCAGAAATTCAGGTAAAAGATGCCGCTTGTGCACCCTAACCTGACATTATTGCTGCAAATTTTATGTAGCGATCTCTTGTGTCTTCAGTGCTCCATATGTACACTTAATGTCATATTGAGTCAAGTGTACAATAGTTATCCAGAGGCCAAATGTATACGCATAAATGGAGGTTTTGTACATGTCTAAGGACTCTTCTATTAGAAATCAACGTCTCCATGGTTGAAATCACCAGAAATCCTGGGAAAAGCATAGATAGAAACGTACATAGAAAATAGAAGCAGGAGGAGGCCACCTGGCCCTTCGAGCCTGCTCCGCCATTCATTACATTGATCCCGCCTTACCCCCACTTCCCTAGATTTCTTTAGCCCCAAGGGCTATATCTAACTCCTTCTTGAAATTGCACAACGTTTGAACTCAATTACTTTCTGGGGTAGTGAATTCCATAGATTCACCACTCTCTGGGTGAAGAAATTTCTCTTCACCTCAGTCTGTTGCGATATTTATCTGGTTAGAAATACAACGGTCAATATGGTCGCCTTCCTTAATCCTAATTTTGTTTGCTCTAGAGTCGCCAGGTATCTTTTGATACTGCCACAAGGTTCAAACCCGAATACTAATGGAAGAACCAATGCACCAGTTAGTTAGTTCAAAGTCAATACTATTTATTTACACACACAATAATATCTACTCATGGACAAATACTACAAACTAAACTATCTCTAACACTAACACCAATACTTAACTTCGGGTTCCAACTCAGTCAGAGGAACAATGTTGTTCTGTTGTTCAGATCTGAGGCTATTGGGTTTGACAAGGTAACAGGAGAACAGCTAAGGTCATCTGTCTGAAGGTGAGCGTTGACCTTGGACTTACTTGCTTCTGGTGCAGCTGGTGGTCGGGTCTCTCCGCTTCGAGAGCAGAGTCCAAGAGAGTAATTCTCTCTCGGGGGCTTCTTCTTATACCCGAAGGGGCTTAGCGCGCTTTTGGGCGGGCTTTGAACTTGGCCCCGATTAATTGGGCCCGTGTCTTGATCACTTGTATTGATCTTGATCAATAAAGGGGTGGGTGCCCTGATGGCTGGGCGTGTCTAAGGTGGCCGTTGGCCTTGCTTTGTTTGTGTCTTTCTGGTGCCAGGATGTCTGTTATAGTATCGGTTACTTGAATGTCATTCCTTTGTTCCCGGAGATGGGCCATCAATATGCTAATCGCCTCACAGTTTCAGTCTCGTCTGGGAGCTGCCTTCTCAATACACATCCAGGCTCTGTGCCTGCCTGCTTTCTTAGCATTGTCCATTGTTTCCTATAGTCTTTGCAAGCATCCATTTTGTATTCTGGAAGTGGCCATCCCAGATGCTACACTCCCTCCTTGTGATCCTCAACGCGAAGCGTGAAGGATCAAATTACTGCATCTTCTTCGTTCTTCTCCTAAGTCGGGCACCCATAAGTAAGGACAGGCCTTACACTACTCTGTCCTATGAATGGAAACCTTTACGTAAATTACTTTATGTACACACATCATTATAAAATTCTACGGGGGGCTCTGACATTCAGGCATGCATTACAAAACAAAAATAACTGGAACCTCCAACTATCCTTAACTAAACTATTCTCAATCAATCAAAAGAATTTACAACATTTGAAACTGTACAATAGCAGTAACACAGGTCTCTCTGGCTTGGCTGGCAAGCACAGAGTTTTACATTTCTTTTATTAGAACAACAAAACACACAAAAAAAACAGATGCACTTTAATTCACTTAAAGGGTATGCGGGGTTTGCTGAAGTCCTAAAATAGGGGATCTGAACGTGTATATCGGAGTGCGGGAGACTTTCCTCTGCCATCTCCTCAGTCTTAGGGTCTGAACAACACTGCAGAGTATCGCAAGTACTAATAGTGATTCCAGAACGTAGGATAGGGAATACCACGTTATGAACTTGTCACACCAGGTCAGTGTATTGGTTACTGTCTCGGGGTACAGTGTATGGCAGGGGTGGGAAAAATTCACAGCCTGCGTGGTAGATGTCAGAGGGGTAGCATCCGCGTGCAACTGGAGGGATCCCACTAAGATCCAACTGTCGAGCATGATGGTTGTCTTCATCTTTTCTTCTTTCTTTCTTCCTCTTGAGGCTTCTGTAGTTCCGGAGTTCTATGGACACAAACATAATTTCTGTTATTATCTTGTTTAAGATCTCGTATGTCTGTCTTGTCTGTCCTTTTATTGCCAATTACCCTTTATAATTGATCACCATCTGTGACTCCCATATTTTTTCTTTCAAACCAAATATTTAGGACAAGACATCCGAGACAAAAAGTGACACAGTGCGAGCCGTCTCGCAGCCTGTGCAATCTACCATTCCAGTGTTCGAGGATGTAAATAACATTTGGAAGCAACCTAAGGGTCGCCATAAACAAACAAAAGAGTTTTGAACTAAAAGTGGCAAAATGGGTTGTGCATGGGCCGCGGCGGGTAAGAATGGGTGGAATCCCCGGGTAGGATGGTGACCAGCCATATGTGCTCTACCCATGTGTAGCTGACCTGTAAGGGGTCCTTAGGCAAGGCGGGTCCAGTGCCGTTACTCCACTGCATGAGCGATCGGACAAGAACGGGTAAGAGTGTGGTCGTCGTGGTAGTTGCAGTTATGCTATCTCCTGCCTTCGAAGCAGAATGGCAGTTATGAACGGTTATCTATGGACAAAATTGTTCCTTTAACTGCCAGTGGGCATTAAAGGAGTGGTGGCACGGGGCCATGAAAACATTAAGTGAACAAACAACATTCAACGTTCACAGTAACAAACATTTAAAAACAACCAACTAACATAACAAAATCATGCAGGTTCCATCAGAAAGGACACCGTAAATCTCCATCGGTTCCTTTTTACCATCATCTGGACACCTCAGTGCTCTATAGCGAACAGAGTTGCAAAGGGATTCGTTTGGTGGGAGTCAGACTCTAAGTCATCATCTTCTCCCGGTTGCCATACTCTTGACTCGAGTAGTCGTGCTAAAGCTGCATGGGGCAAATTGGGGTCCATCTCATCATTCCAGATGAACCTGAACGAATTGTTTCGGTGCCAGTATTTAGTATCAAACTTGGAGCTGCTAGAAGTCAATGCATAATCGTCGGGCGGTGGGTCTGGATCAGGGGCTTTAATGTACGTAATTTCAAAGGGATCGCTGGAATCATGTTCGGAGTCGCTGGGAGTGGGGCCTGGTACAGGGGTGTAATCGTAGCATGGTGTGCTGGGGCTGTCGTTATCGCTATAGCTGTGGCTGTCGGTTGGAGGAAGCGAGAGGCAGAGTCGTGCCTTGGGGGTGGAGTCGCAGTCGTGTCCAAGGATGGGCTGGACAGGTTGGGGCAGGATAGGAATATGTCGTTTGTGGGCGAGGTGTACTCATCTGCTGCTGCAAGCGAGATGTGGTGTGAATGGTTGTTCTGCGAGCCATAAGCCTTAAGCTGGTTTATGTGGAACCATGCAGACTTGCCATTAGGATATGTGATCTTATATACAGAGGGGCTGACTTTGTCAAAGATGAAGTACTGTCCGGCAAATTTGGGGGCGAGGAATGAACTAGGGTTGTATCGGGCTAGCATGACTTGCTGCCCTACTACAAATTCCGTGGCGCGTACCGTCTTACCAAAGCAAACTTTGCTTTGCTTCTTGCGGGCTCCAAGTCTGACAGCTGCTGCGTGCTGGGCTGCCTTTACATTTTCAATAATCTGCTGTACAGCTTTTTCATGCGTGAGGGTGGTGACTGCGGGGCTGGCCAAATCCAGTCCTAATAAATACTCTGTCCCTTTCATGGGGCATCCGGTCATGAGGGTGTGGGGGGTGTATCCTGTGGACGTGGATACCGTGTTTCGAATGAACATTAATGCAAAGGGGAGAACTGTTTGCCAGGTGCTATTGTGCTGTTGCACCATTTTTCTGACGGTCGCTTTCAAAGTTCTGTTCATCCTTTCTACAATGCCAATTGACTGGGAGTGGTATGCGATATGGAACTTTTGTTTTATGCCAAAAATTGTAAGGACGTTTTTCATCACTCGTCCTGTAAAATGGGAGCCTTGATCAGATTCTATACTGCGGGGAAGTCCCCATCTTGTAAACATGTGCTGAGTGAAGATTTTAGCTGTTGTTTTGGCTGTGTTTATTCTAGATGGAAAAGCTTCCACCCATTTTTTGAAGGTGTCGATGACCACCTACACATACTTGTTCTGGCAATTCTCGATGTAGTGGGTGACATCAGTTTTTAAATCAGGCCACCAGCAGAGAGGTCTGAGGTGGGTTCGGGTGGATTCAATGCCCTGGTGTCCATGGTTGTCATGGAACTGGCAAATAATCTGATTCCTGTCCTGGCTGGGGACTACATAAATTCTGTCTTTTAAAATAACACCGTCATGTGTGGTTAATGCGTTTTTATACTTATCATAAGGGGCTGGGAAGTTGCCTTTAAAAACTTCCCTGAGCTTCTCATCTTCCTTTTGGACCTTCGGTAGATCCTGAATGTTGGTCTGTGATACCTGAACCGTGTGTACTGGGGCGCTCTCAGGGTGGGTGGGGGGTGTTGCAAAAGTGACCATATCTGGAACCTGCCTTTGCTAGGGCATCTGCCTTAACGTTACCGGGGGGAGGGGGGGGGGGGGGGGGGGATGATGATGGCTGCGAACTTTGATAATTCCATATTTCCTGTCTTTGGCCATTTTCAGAATATGCCTGAGTAATGAGGCTGAGGGTAGGGGCTTTCCATCTGCGGAAACAAATCCTCTAGATTCCCACAGGGGTAGGAATTCGGTTAAACTGTTACAGACATATAGACTGTCAGAATATATGTCGGCTGGGGTCAGGAACGAGTCAGGGTCTACAATGTACGCTATAGCTGCCAGTTCTGCTGCCTGCAACCCTTGATGGCCTGGCAATTTTAACGAAATCTCTTCTAACACGCCTCCCTGCGCATCCTCTACATAGATACCACAACCGGTAATCCTTTTGCCATTTAAAACTGTGGAGGAGCCATCCACATAGATTCTAAGGGGTGTGCATGTGTCTGTGGTTTTTCCTGTGTACATGTGCCATGTACATATCTGTGGGTAGTCTCACTTAACTCCTGCCAGTCGGGGCCATTTTCTTGGCCTAATTGGGCTCCAAACGTGCTCTGGAACCCATTTTGAACAGAAAGCAGAGATTGCAATTCTTCAATTTGCTTCCGGCACTTTGCGTGGTCAACCGAGCTCTGCCTTTGTTCTGTCATGGAAGTGTGGAGTGCTCGTAGGACTGCTTTTAAGTCGTTACACTGTTTCTGCAACTGCTCAAACTGTTGTTCGGTTTCCTGTCTTACCAAGACCGCACGTTGCGTGTCTTGGTAGGCCTTATCATATTGGGACTGAAAACTACTCAGATGGGCGAGATAAGATTGATGTGCCCGCTTGGCACCAGCCACCTCTTTGTCCCTTGCCGCTAACTGCTCTCTCGGTTTCCTGTTCTCTCTCTCATATTCGCTCACATCTGCTTCACTACTCTTGTCTCTCCCCTCAATCTCTCTATGGAGTGTCCTAATGACCCCCTCTGTGCCTTGCAATTGTGCCAAGCAGGACACGATTGCCATCGGTTTGCGAGCTTTCCCTAAGCTCTTCTTATGAATCTCTGACAGGTTCTCCACCAAGGTATGCCCTATACGTCCGGGACTATTTCATCATTCGTGCAGAATTTGCTCCAAAGGGGCCATCCTTTCCCTTTGAGGTACTTTCTGATTTCCTCTTCCCACTGTCCTACTCTACTGGTCGCTGTGACCTTGAATTCCTGGGGGTTCGTAGGCGTTCCATTGCCTTCATTGCCATTTTTCTCCTATCTCTGGGGCCTCTACTGGAATTTGGAATAGGGGGTGATAAAGTGGTGATGTAAACGAAGGGTACGGCTTACGCTACTTTCCAGCCTACAAAACTCCCAACAGGTTTTACGCAACAATTCTTTCAGGGTTACCTTATATCCCTGTAGCACGCATGCAAATAACCAAACTTCAGAATCTGGATGGTTTGATCAGTATTGGTCTTCCGCTTGTGGTTTTCTTTCTCCAATTGGATTCTAATTCAAATGTTGGGTTCTCTCGGAGTGACTGGGCCACTTCTAGGTCGAATCCCACCAGAGTCACAAGTAAATGCTGCTATATTTATCTGGTTATGAATACAGCGGTCAATATGGTCGCCTTCCTTAATCCTAATTACGTTTGCTCTCGAGTCGCCAGGTATCTTTCGATACCGCCACAAGGTTCAAACCCAAATACTGATGGAAGAACCAATGCACCAGTTAGTTAGTTCAAAGTCAATACTATTTATTTACACACACAATAATATCTACTCATGCACAAATACCGCAAACTAAACTATTTCTAATGCTAACGCTTATACTTAACTTCGGGTGCCCACTCAGTCAGAGGAACAATGGCCGTTGTTCGGATCTGAGGCTATTGGGTTTGAAGAGGTAACAGGAGAACAGCTAAGGTCGTCCATCTGAAGGCGAGCGTTGACCTTGGACTTACTTGCTTCTGGTTCAGTTGATGGACGGGTCTCTGCGCTTCGAGAGCCAAGTCCAAGGGAGCGATTCTCTCTCGGGGGCTTCTTCTTATACCCGAAGGGGCTTTCGCTGCGCTTTTGGGCGGACTTGAACTTGGCCTGATTAATTGGGCCGTGCCTTGATCAGCGTATGTGCCCTGATGGCTAGGCGTGTCCTTGGTGGCCGTTGGCCTTGCTTTGTTTGTGTCTTTCTGGCACCGGGATGTCTGTTATAGTATCGGTTATTGAATGTCATTCCTTTGTTCCCGGAGATGGGCCATCAATGTGCTAATCGCCTTACAGTTTCAGTCTCGTCTTGGAGTTGCCTTCTCAATACACATCCAGGCTCTGTGCCTACCTGTTTTCTTAGCATTGTCCATAGTTCCCAATAGTCTTTGAAAACATCCATTTTGTATTCTGGAAGTGGCCATCCCAGATGGCTACAAGTCCTAAAAGGTTTACCCCTTATCTTCAAACAATGACTTGACTCCCCCACCATCGAGAACATTCTTTTGATCTGCTCTATATCATCCTGTTTAAATTTTATACGTTTCTATGAGATTCCCTCTCAGTCTTCTAAACTCCAATGAACATAATCCAAACTGACTTAATCTCTCCTCATATGACAGACCTGCCATCTCAGGAAACAGCCTGATAAATGTTCACTGCACTCCCTTCGTAGCAAGAACATCAGGCGGGATCCTGTGGGAATCGGCGGGGCGGGCAACTCCGGCGCGAAGGAGTGGCGTGAACCGCACCTTCAGGGGCTAGGCCGGCGCCGGAGTGGTTTGTGCCGTGCCGGGCGGCGCAGAAGGGGCTTGGCGCCACGCCAACCATCACCCGAAGGGCCTCCGCCAGCTGGCGTGAGTTGGCGCATGCGCGGGAGTGCCAGCGTGTGCTGGCGTCATCCCAGGGGGGTTCATCTCCGCGTCAGTCATCCTGGAGGTCCACAGCAGCCAATGCGGAGGAATACAGTGCCCCCACGCCACAGGACCGCTCGTGGATTGGTGGGCCCCGAGCGCGGGCCAGGCCACTATGGTGGCACTTCCTGGGGCATGATCCCCCTGCGCCACCCGAGGACCCCGTAGGCCGACCACGTAGCCAGGTCCCACCGGAGAACTGTGTTCCTTTCATTCATCTGCTCTGCTACCTCTTCTCACTTAGATGGTTATTTGCCTTAGAAGACGTTTAATATCAGTGATAAACATAATGCATTCCCTCTGCCGAGTTTCTTTACAAGAGCCTCCATCGCACTATGCAAAGGTTTTGGAGCTTTTGCAGTACTTTCCACTTTCAAGCCTGAGAGCATGCAATACATCCTAAGAGCATGTCCTTTTAAGAGGTGCAGGCATCCTTTAAACAGTATCACTGTTGACAGATTTGCCGCCTCAATTAATGGGCAAGCTGTGAATAACCAGAGCGGCTATTGTTAACTGCTCGTTCACCACTGTCACAGAGGGTACAAGCTTATAATTGGCTTGTGCCTCTTTTCTGTTTACAGGATGGGTGCAGTGGTCAACACACACGCACACTTCACATCTGTTTTGGGCAGAAGTTGAATTTTGTTGTCTGAAAACTGTGTTAAATTTTAGCTATGCATCACACGGTATTGATAATTCACCTCACTTTGACATGTAAGATCTTCTACCTGGGAGAAATTAATTGCACTTGGAACTGAGCTCAGATATATTGGGCTTTGACAACTGGCGAAGATCCTTTGAATTGCAGTAACAATTTAAAAAAATAGAGATTTGCTGCAGGGCTGTTTTCTTTTGATAAAAATACACAGGATCTATTATGGATTTTAAGCATGCATAATTTGTACCATGTCTGTCTTTTGCAGGATTTATATTGCAGCAGCAAATGTTTCTGCTTGTATTCCTTCTTAAAAACATCTGACTTTTGATTTTCGCATTACGTCAAAAATCAAAGAGCATAGAAGCAAAACTGATAAACCCATCTCATTTGTGCACAACGGGGGTCTTTGGATTTGGTAGAAGGGATTTACTTTTATTCAGAAAAAGACATGATTAAAGGCAAACATAGCAGCAAAAAGTGAAATGCTGTCAAGAGTAATAAATCTTGGTTTTGTCAAGATATCAACTTGTTTTTAATTAGAGTTCTATGCCACTAAAAGTTTATTTTTTCACTTTTCACACACTTATGCTCTGGCCACCTGATGTATTCCTTTTCTACTTATTGGCATGTGAAGGATACTTACTGCTTGGAATTTAAAAAAAAAATTCATTCATGGGGTGTGGGCTTCGCTGACTAGGCCAATATTTATTACCCATCCCTAATTGCACTTGAGAAGATAGCGGGGAGCTGCCTTCTCGAACCATTGCAGTCCACGTGCTGTAGATGCACCCACTGTGCTGTTAGGGAGGGAGTTCCAGAATTTTGACTCAGTGATAGTGAAAGAATGGTGATATATTTCCAAGTCAGGATGGTGAGTGGCTTGGAGGGGAATCCCAGGTGGTGGTATTCCTTTGTATCTGCTGCCCTTCTCCTTCTCGATCAGGCTTGCCCGATGTTTTTGATCCGGGGTGACCATATTTACATATCATTCTTCCTCATGAGCCGATGAGCAAATTTTGGAAAGGTGAGGTTTGGCAAAACAATAAACTCAGTCTCAGAAAAAGTTGAGCTTTTAAGGAAAGAAACAATTGCTGAACAAATCTCAAGCAATGTTGTCACAAATTGGTGAATTTTTAATAAGAGTAAGCAATAAAAATTACCAAAATGTTGGAGGATCAATGTAAGTGGGTGGGAGTATGCTTGTATATGTATAGGTGCATGGCAGAGAGAATTAGTGAGGATACAAACTGGGCAGAAGGCAGACCCAGTTCCATACCCCCACTCACTCACTCACTCACTCAGTTAGCCACTCACTCACACTCTCGCACACAAAACGTCACTCACTCACTCTCTTTAACACAGTCACTCAATCACTCTCACTCACTTGCAAACATTCACTCACTCATTCTTTCTCTCACAAACACATTCACTCATTCACTCTCTCTCTCCCACACATAACTCTCACCCGCACAGTCACTCACTGACTCACTCACGCACTCAAACACACTCACTCACTCACATGCCGAGTCAGTCACATGCTCACAGTTACTCTCTCTCTCACACACACACAGTCTCTTTCTCTCTCTCACACTCACTAACCCTCTCACACATACACAGTCACTCGCTCTCTCTCTCCACTCATACATCCACTCAGTCACCGCCTTCTGCCTGGTCCTACCTAAATGGAAAATAAGCTCAACCTTGATGGTCCCAACGTGATGTTGCCATCCCTGGCCCACCTAGACTTTGCCCTCCCCAGCCTCCCATAGTCCAAAGATGTGCAGGTTAGGTGGATTGGCCATATTAAAAATGACCACTTAGTGTCCAAAGATGTGCAGGTTTGGTGGGGTTATGGTGATAGGGCGGGGGAATAAGCATAGGTAGGGCTCTCTTTCATTGGGTTCGGTGCAGATTTGATGGGCAAAATGGCCTCCTTCTGCAATGCAGGGATTCTGTGAATTCTACGGAAATTCAACTGGTTGACAGGAATTTTGAAAACTGCCGCAGAGGGGCAGGTAAAGGGCTTCATGGGTTGTGCTGGGGACCCCAAGCCATTCTTTGGATAAGTCTGTTCTAAATGGTAGTAGTCGTGAGTTTGGAAGGTGCTGTCAGATGGGCCATGGTGTGTTCCTGCACTGCACCTTGTAGACGGTACACATTAAGAGCTATTTGCATTTATTTATATGCTCTCACTGGTGTACAGCGTGGACTTCATTTCTGCAACCAGTAGTGGGTCCGAAGATCACCATCGGGTCAACGCGCAGTGTCTATCCTGATTTTTCCCCGATGCCCAATTCTCTGTCCCATCGGGGAACGCGATCTGGGAGTCCCGGGATGGAGAATCCCGCCTGCAGTATAATGTGGATAAATGTGAGGTTATCCACTTTGATCGAAAAACAGACAGACATTATTATCTGAATCTATGTAGATTTGGAGAAGAAATGTCCAATGAGAGCTAGGTTTGCTCGTACATCATTCGCTGAAAATAAGCATGCAGGTGCAACAAACCGTGAAGAAGGCAAATAGTATGTTGCCTTCATAATGAGAAGTTTTGAGTACAGGAGCAGGGATGTCTCGCTGCAGTTATACAAGGCCTGGTGTGACCACACTGGGAATACTGTGTGCAGTTTGGGTCCCCTCTTATCTGAGGAAGGATATTCTTGCTATGGAGGGAGTGCAATGAAGGTTTACCAGACTGATTCCTGGGGTGACAGGACTAATGTATGAGGAAAGGTTGAGTCAGTTATGATTAAATTTACCGGAGTTTAAAAGAATGAGGTGGAGTCTCATAGAGACCTATAAGATTCTAGGCATGGTAGATGCAAGAAGGATGTTCCCTAGGCAGGGGGAGGGGGGGGGGTCCAGAACCAGAGTTCACAGTCTAAGGATATGGGTAAACCATTTAAGACTGAGATGAGGAGAAATTTCACCATCTGGAGAGTGGTGTGCTGATGGAATTCACGACCACAGAAGCAGTTGAGGCCAAAGTTGTTTTCAAGAAGGAATTAAATATAAGCTCTTGGGGTGAAGGGGATCAAAGGATATGGGGGGAAGGCAAAGACAGGCTATTGAGTTGGATGACCAATCTTGATCATAGTGAATGGCAGAGCAGGCTCAAAGGGCCAAATTGCATCCTCCTCCTATTTACTATGTTTCTATGCTTCTAAATGTGATGTTTCACTCGTTTAAAATAACATTGGGCATGTTGCACTATGTAAAAACACAGGAACATAAGATTCCCTTCAAGTCATATGCCACCCTAGCATGGACATATATGATTATTTCTTCTTTGCCACTGAGTGAGAACCTCTCTTCCTAATAGCATTGCTGGGGTACATTCACCACCCACATCGCAGCGATTCAAGGAGGCAACTCGCTGTCACATTCTCAAGGGCAACCGAGGGCGGGCAATAAATGCTGGGCTTACCAGACACCATCAAATCCCCCAAGAATTAATAAATAAACAGAACAACCGCAGCAGAATAAGTAGCTCAAAGGCAAGTTCCAGATGGGCCTGTCAGTCATGCAAAAGACCGCAGCCTGGTAACACGTTTTTTACATAGGCGATCTGAATCGTGTGAAAAATCTTCACACTGCTCTGAATACTTTCCTGTAATGTCAAGTTCTGCTTTATTTACAAAACTGGAGAAATGGAAAGCTCTTGCAGCGCTGGAGTGTCTCGGGAAACTAACTGCGGTCTCAAACCAGATGGTTTTGTACATGTTTTTCAGCTTGCATACTGTGATGATGAATCAAACACCAATAGCATGGTAATGAGAATCTCACTCATAATGCCAGCAGTAGCTTTCGGTGTATTCTGTCATTGTAGTTAGTGCAGTGTATTTAAAGGCCGGGAGTTGACGGACCAGCCAAACATCCGTTGACTTAGGGTGCTGGAATTTCTGGTCCCACGGCAATACTGGAATATCCCAGCCAAAGTTTGTTAGTGTTTGTGAATGATCGTTCCAGTCGCTCAAAGTCACTCTTCACGTGATTGTATTTATTTCCTCTTAAAGGAGAGGATCAAGAGATATGAGAGAATATTTTCTAAACAAAGTAGGATTCCACATCTTCGTCTGCGAATTATCAGCACTGGCAAAATACATATCCCAGCTCAAGTGCTATTAACGTTTTGCAGCTATGATGGAAATGTGGTGTTTTGGTGGTGGCAATGTTGCATTGACAGTGCAATGTATGATATTGTATTGGCAGCCCCTGTTAAATTTAAACAGCTTTTTGATTTGCTATCACTCATTTTACTGTACTTTAAGACACCAAGATAAATTTGCCCCCATTGCTCCTGAAATGCAGTTGGCTGCCAATCATGCGGCTTTTTATGTTGTTAATAGGACCACCTCCTAGAATTCACATAACTCATGCCTGCATGCAAAAATCCAAAATGCTGGTGCGCTGTGGGCTGGAAAGGTCACATCTCAACTATTTCTTATGAAGGAGAAGGGTTTTGTTTTTGATGGATGCAAGCACATCAAAAGCATACCTTAAGAACACAAATGCCACTTTCGACATTCAGTAAAGTTAAGGCCAGATTGAGCAGCGCAGTGTCAGACTGTGAAACACTTTTCTGCGTTAAGAAAATTATTTTACTGAATGTGCTTTTTTTGTTTGCAAATGCAAAACATTTGTATTAACCTTCTTAGTAGCATTTTTAAATGATTACATATCTAATAAATCATGACAGTGTTTCAGACATTTAAACAGTGAGATTATTAGGGAACACCCGAGTCATGTCGCCTGAGGAGGACAACGTTACAGGTTACAGTCGAAGGACGAGGTTGATGAGAAAGAAATAACAGCTTCTGCTTGTACAATTATACAGGATAATCCTGAGGGAACATTTTTTCCTCTTCATTTTTTGCTTGACATTTTACTCGTCAACTTCAAGAAGCAAAATGTCCTGGAGGAAGATTTCTTTCTTGGTTAGCAAAGAAAGCACACAAAATATAAGTTACCTGCACTTACTTGGAGATGATACAGTCACTTTCAGACCAGCACGACTTCAGGAATTAGAGATCGCTGACTCTTTTAATTTGGAAAATAATCCAACCATTCTTCTCATGAAGACCAATCTAGAAGCTAAACATACTGAAGAAATTTAGTATCCCTCTGTATTAAATTATCTCAAATTATGGCCTTTAATCTGACACTCGCTCAAAACTATCTTCAAATAGGATAGTTAGCAGGCTGGCTAATTAAACTGGCTGAAAACATGGGGCATTGAATACAAAAGTGATGGAGTTCTGGCAATGGGGAATTAAAACTAAAGGGGATGTGAGGAAAAACCTTTTTACCCAGAGGGTGGTTGGAATTATGAAACTTACTGCCTGAGAGGGTGATAGAGGCAGGATCCCTCTCAACATTTAAGAAGTGTTTAGATGATAATAAAAAATGCCACAGCATACAACGCCACATGTCAAGTGCTGGTAAATGGGATTTGAGTAGATAAGTGCTTCATGGCCAGCACAGACAGGATGGGCTGTCTTTCTGGACTGTAAAACCTCTGTGAATCGAAATTTGGGCTTAAATCAGATACACTGTCGCATTATTAGAATATATAAACTACATTTTGGTAGAATTGGCTTCTGGCAGAAAAAGTGCTGCAGAATCCCTACAGTGCTGAAGGAGGCTATTTGGCCCATCGCGTCTACACCGACCCTCTGAAAGTGCACCCTACCTAGGCCCAATCCCCTGCACTATCCCCGTAACCCCACCTGATCTGCACATCCCTGGTCACTAAGGTGCAATTTAGCATGGCCAATCCACCTAACCTGCACATCTTTGGACTGTGGGACGAAAGAGGAGCACTCGGAGGAAACCCACGCAGACACGGGGAGAACACACAAACTCCATACAGTCACCAAGGTCAGAATTGAACCCTGGTCACTGGCACTGTGAGGCAGCAGTGTAACCACTATACCACCCATCCACTCCCCAAATAACAGAGTAATAATGGACACTAACTCAGAAATTCCAACAAATTCCATCAGAATTCTTCCTGATATAAGTTTAGCTCACCGACAGGAAATGCAAGTTACAAGAGGATGTTCCAAACCAGGAATTTGTTTTTCACTGTCTAAATCAGTGCCAGAAAAAGCTGCACAACCTCCTCAGGGTAGCCAGGGTGAGTAGCCAGCACCATGCACCTGATACCAGTCCCTGTCCGACACCCCGTAGTCTTGCCCCCCTTTCCTGGAGGGCAACTGTCCCCCACATGCGGGGAATCTGCTCACACCCCACCCTGCACCATATGCCAGCATCCACACCACCTGCCCTGGCCAGGTGTCCTGTTCACAAAGTCCACTAGCTGCCCAACCCCTGCGCTGCCCACGTCCGACTGCCTAACACTGCGTTTCTGGTCTCCCCCATGCCCATGAGAAGGTGATGTACTACCCAGTGGGGACCCACCGGACCTTCAGCCCCTCACCACGGTGGAGCGACAGGCGCTGGTCCTGGTCGGTGGGCCTGGAGAGAGGGCAGTTGCTGAGGCGGAGGTCGGCATCAGGGGAACCAAGTGAAACCCTGCAGATTTTCATTGTCCCTATGGCACCCGTGGAACAACTCCCACACCACCATGCGCCACTCTGCCTCTGCCGAAACCACATCCACATCACCCCACCCCTGTCTGCTGTGTAATGTTGAAGAGAACGCGGCAAGCCACCATGATGTGGGAGACTCACCGAGCGCTGTACGGGAGGACTCCTCCAGAGCGGTCCAGGCACCTGAACCGCATCTTCAGGATGCCAATGATCCGGCGTCAGCCGATGTAGTATCCCGCCCATCATCTTTCTAACATTTTAACATTCACACCATTCAACCTTTCTATGTGAAATTTGTTTTTTCACAAATCACAAGGTATGAGCCAATTCAGTGCGGGATTCTCCAATAATAGGGCTATGTCCCCACGCCAGCGTCAAAACAATGGCGTTCACTCTGGACTTTCCTAAGTCCAGGGCCCGGAGTGCTTCTCACAGCTCTGCTGCGGATACGGGGTCCTGCACTTCCGGTCGGAAGTCCGTGCATGCGCATGGCGACTGCCTGTGGCGGGCTCCTCATGCGACACGGCGGACTCGCACCGCAGCCGCACCAAAAATGTAGGCCCCCCCCCCCCCCCACCCCCCCCGAGATCCCGAGATTCCACGCGCCCGCGGATTGGTGCAACCCGATCGCTTGCCTGGCCACCCATGAGCTCCCCCCCCTGCGGTGTAGGATCCCCACCGCCCCCCACCAGGGCGGCTGCAGCCTGAGTCAGCAGCCGCCACTGGCCGTTCTCGACAGGCAAAACGTGGTTAGAACCACACCGTAGGGAACTCGGCCAGTTACCCTCGGTGAATCACAGGGGGGGCCTCTTTCAATGGCCCCCTATCCACGCCGCGTAGCCTCGGTGCACGCCATTAGCAGCGATTCTCCGGGGAGCGGCGTCACGTGAATTTCAACGTCAATGCCCATTCTCCGCCCCCGTGCTGATCGCGAATGCGGCGCAGAGGCTCGGCGAATCCTGCCGCTGTAGTTTATACTGATGACCATGCAGCAATTGCAAGTAAAGAGCTTTTCAGATTTAGAGGTAGTAACCCCAATCCCCCAGCAATCAGGATCCTGCCTTAGCCAACACTGTCTTCCATGTGAATCCTGGAATTCCGGAATTTTCCCAGCTCCTGCTATCTGACTCGGTGATGAAAATCCAGTCCCATATCACAAAGTAGTTTAACAGCACTCAAATGTATTCACAGCATGTAATTATTATCACATTCATCCCTCCTGCTGCTGCTCCTATGTGCTGTCCTTAAATCTATATTGATGCTGTGAGATTTCTGACAGCACTAATGCTAAATGCCAGAGGTACTTGATTGAAAGCTGTGAGGTGACTTCATCTGAGGGCTTTGGAGAGTTGAGAGGAATCTTCCAAAATCAGCATAGCATTGCATTTACCAAATTTGATTCATGAGATATGCACATCGTTGACTCGGCCCATAGTCCTTGCCTCTCTCTAATAGCACCTGTGAAGGTAGTGGAAAACCGCCTTCTGGCACCGCTGCATGGAGCCTAAAAAGCATGTGACCTGGGGGCCTCTTTTTCTGCCTGACCAGTTTTCAGGAGGCGCATTATTAATGTACCTATGGCAACTTTCAATCATACTGCCACTTTGAAGTAACTATTAAGTCAGTTTCTAAGCCACAATTCACTCCAACTAACCAGAAGGTTGATTAGGGGCTTTAAAAAGATCCACCATAAAAAATGGTGCTGGTTACAAAGTTTTAACAATTGACAATAGGATCTCATTGTGAAGATGAATAAGATCAGCTGAACAAACTTCCTCAGCTATAAGCTTCTTGTAATTTTGTAAATTACTTCCAACATTTAAAGGGATCTAATGGCACCTAAATTATGAAGGAAGATTTTTGAAATGTAATTGAATAACTGAAGCAGATTGCCAAATTATACTCAATTATAGTTAATTAACTGTATAAGTCTAGATTTCTCTCATGATTCAAGTGTTCTAGAAATGTTTGGCATATTAACTTATGCCATTTTCATTTTAAGCTTCACATTTGAAGTGCACAAAATATAGCTCCAGAAGAAATGAGGAAATGCGCTGCATTAATTCCGTTAATTCTTGGCTTAAAGTTAAAGCTAGCTTGTTAACAGAATGTTACCTCTCTTAATCTGACAGTTGTGCGAAGGATCTGCCTAGTACTTTTTATTCTCTACTTTTTCTAGGAAACCATTTGAGATAACAGTTTAGAAATGTTGCTATTATCAAACATGAGAAGTGGGAGGATATTATCACAAGAAATTGCTTTTGTATAGAATTTTTAACATAATAAAATGTCCTAAGGCACTCCAAGGAGTGTCATCAAACAAAATTTGACACCGATAACAACAACTATTTATTTGTACATAGCATCTTTAATGGAATAAAATACCCCGAGGCGTCACAGGAGTGTTATATGTCAGATTTGACACAGAATCACATTGGTTTATATTAGGGCAAATGGCCAAAAGCTTGATCAAGAGGCAAAGTGTCTTCAAAGAGGAAAGGGATGGAGAGGACTGGGGAATGAATGCCAGAGCTTAAGACCTAGGAAGCTGGAAGCATGGCTGGCAATGGTTGAGCAATTGAAAGTGAGAATGCTCAAGAGACCTGACTTAAAGAAGCACAGATATTCTGGAAGGTTGCGCAGCTAGAGGAGTTTCCAAGATAGGAAGGTTGAAACCAGGGAGGGATTTGAAAACAAGGATGAGAATTCTAAAGTTGCATTGTTGCTTACTTGGGAGCCAATATTGGTCTGTATCTATAGGGGTGACCAGTGAACAAGACTTGATGTGAGTTTAAATAGGGGCAGCAGGGTTCAAGTAACTTTTAGGAGCTTCATGATGATTGGCTTTGGCAAGTGCAACTAATTTAGGATGGCTAAATGTTGAATTCTCTGGATGTTGTCTGTTACTCAGCAACATTACAGAGAGCATAACAAAGCACCATCACATAGGGCACTCTTTCCCCACTGCATTGCAGGAAGCTAGTCGACCATCCAGGCAACCCTGGGGACTCCAATCGTCTACCCGATGAGGGCTCTGGTTGACCCATGGATCTGATTCTCATGTAAATTTTCTGCCAAGTACAAGATTGTGAAATGAGATACACATGCACATGCGAGTGCTTTGTCCCATTTTACCAATCTTTCACTTGTGCACTCAAAATCAAATTGTCTTGGCAATGACTAAGTAAATGGGTGAAGATTTGCATGAATCATTGCAGGCCATCGTTCATTAGTTGCTCACTAGTAGTGTGGAAGCCCTTGCAGTTTGTGAAGACCATGTAGCCCGCTGTGTGATATCAGTGCAGTCCATGATTCCCTGGATGTGAGGGAAGCCTGAAATTTGTGAAGATTATAGAGCCCAAACCTGCTGCTTCCAGCTGTTGGTAGGGAATCTGGCATCAACTATTTGCTTAAGGCAAGCAAGATTGAATGATATTTCTAATATTTCTTGTGGCAGCCTGCAAGGGGCCAGCGGCAAAGAAATAGATGGCTCCAGTCACCTTGACTCCAAAGTGCAATTACTCTGTTAGCTCTGGCAGTGGGTTACAGGTCTTCTTGCAGGAGGCGACACGACTTAGTCACACCCTCACAAGTGAACTGTCTTCTTACTCACCAATGCTACTAGGTGGATTTTTTGAGAGAGAACCCAGGAGATGCCACTGGACCCTCAAGGTCTCTCTACTCTGCTGCTTACTGTCTGAAGGCAAAAGCTTCAAGACCCTGAAAGAAGAAGCTGTCTCTCTCTCTCCCTCTCTCTTGAATGCTGGCTGCCTATTTCTTGAATTAATGCTATTTCTGTGAGTTTACAGAGAAGACAATTAAAAGCTGAAAGAAAAGATAACAGGCATGATTTTCCCACCGCGTTGAGCCCGGCACTGATTATATTACGTCGGGTGCATAGTGGAAGAGGTCAAAAACGGGTTTTGTGCCAGGTACTGAGCCACACAGGATGCACCCACGCCCTACATCTGACGTGGTCTGGATCATGCCCTCACTGGTGTGATTCAGATTAGAATATTTAAAAGAGTTATTAAATGTGTACAGCCTGTTTGAGGCTACAGTCTCCCGGCTCCCGGTACTCACCAGCCCCACCGGTGAGGCCTCATACAGGTGCAAATTAGTAATGGTCCCCAGAAACAGGTGTGATGGCTATGCCGAAGGGCTCAAAGGTGATTGGAGCACCCAAGTGGTCGTGACAGGGCAAATGGTGCCCTGGCAGTGCCAACCTGGCACCCTCACGGTGCCAACCCGACACCCTGGCAGCACCAATCTGACATTGCATAGATGCCAGGTTGGTGCTGCTAGGATGCCATGTGGTGCTGCCAAGGAGCATGACCTGAGGCGGGTGGGGGGGGGGGGGGTATGCCAATGAAAGAGGGTGAAGGGAGGGTATGAAGGGCATGGTGCAAATGGCACCCTGGCAGCGCCAACCTAGCACCCAGGAAGTGCCAAACTCTCACTCGGGCAGGGAGTAGTGGTGCAACCCTGACTCCAGGGGGTAAGGTTGCTTCTCAGAGAATGAGTGCTTGTGATGTAGGGATGAAACACATACCTTCTCCGCAAAGTTGTCTTCTATAGGCAGGTTTGCTTAGGACTGAGAAACACAGCAACTAAAGCTAAACCTGCAAATCAGATTAAATCAGGGGCTACCAGCCCCTTTAAAATATTTAAATTACTAACTTCTTTCCTGGGAGTAGGTTGGCAACTCTTCCCTTATCCCACCTCTCATAAACAGATGGGCAGATTCGCGATGGGTTGAAATTGGGTTTAAGTTTTTTTTTGTAAGCATTTAACATCTTATCTGACCCCTAACTACCTGATGCTTTTTGAATGTAGGCGCATTATCTCAGCTTCAATAAAAACAAAGGTACAGTTATAAGATATTATAAAACTTTGTGCAGACGCAGTTTTATCTGCAGGAACCTGTTACAATTGTGGTGGTGGCATTACCCGCACGGGTCTTACGAAGTGGCAGTGATTAAAATCCCCATGAGCCTCGCTGAATACGAGCTCCCCTGTTCAAGGAGGCGAGGAACCCTAAACCATGTACAGCTAAACTTCTGTATAAAGCCGGGCAGTTTGGGTGCCGACATTTTGGAGTGACCCAGCTGAGATCCGTGCCATGTAAACAATGGTTATTGCAAGTAAAACTTTATTTCCTCTCCAACTGCGTGTGGACTCCCTTCATGGTCTACTAAAGGTGGTTAACCATCTCCATCGTATTTTTCAGAGTTAGGAGTCATAGTTGTTTCATATCATGCATGAAAACTTTGCAGTAAATTGCTTTTCAGTGTCGGGCTCTTCTTATTTACTTCAATACAAATCACTATAGACCTGCATATAAATATATAAATATAGATGAAAAGAAAGAAAAGACAATCTGACCAATTAATACACATCCCACCCACTGGACAGGGAAGCACCAAGTGCCACTCTCTTGATGCACTAGTCATGGAATTGGATTTAATGCAGCTTGTTGCGGTGGAAAAAATGGAGCATGATCCTCCCAAATTAAGACTACGTGCTCCCACCAGCGTAAAACCGGAGCGATTCCCGCTGGTGCTAGGAACAAACCTGATGTGCCATGCAATGGCAGGGTTTCCATGCCATTCCATGGCACTTTGTAAATTGTTTCTTAATATTTTTATTCAGAAAAATTTTCAATTATAGCACACAGAACAGTCAAACAAGTTTATACAACTTTTATAAAAATATCCCCAAAGGTCAGCAGGGTAGGACTGGCTGTCACGAGGGCACATAATTTTAAGGTGATTGGAGGAAGGTATCGGGGGAGATGTTACTTCAGATCCCCCCCCATTTTCACTCTCCACAGCGATCATTAATTTTGACATGCTGACAGTTTAAAGGTTTAAAAGGCTGCAGATGGGAAGATCAATCAATTGACCCACAATCCAGGGAAACTCCATACCTGAGCCCCTCCAGCCCAGCCCAAGCCCCACCCCCTCTGACCCCCACATCCCATGAAGGGCCCTCCTCGGCACCCTTGAGTCAAGTTTAGGGAGGATACTCCCCTTGCCACCCCTCAAAGTGCAAGCTGCCAAGTCTCCATTTGTCAGGACTTGCACCAATTCAGGCCAGCGGGTCTCCCAGATGAAAAGGCTGAAGCATTGCAGACTGCAGGTGAATAGGATACCCCACCTGTAAAATAGTGACGTGTATATGTTCCTGCCAGGTGGGAAACTTAATCAGGCTGTCGGGAACCTCATCGGAGCTAGTGGGGTGGTCTGGGAGAATCGCAATGGATTTCACGATCAACGCAAAACACATTTGTTGCCCGACATCCAATTCACAGGATCATCATGAACCCCAACACAGGCTGGCAGCCCTGGAGAATCCCAGCCATGGTGGTCAACCTGGTCATGATATGCAGACATCATAGAATTTACAGTGCATAAGGAGACCATTCGGCCCATCGAGTCTGCAATGGCTCTTGGAAAGATCACCCTACCCAAGCCCACACCACCCTATCCCCATAACCCAGTAACCCCACTCAACCAAACTAAGGACAATTTTGGACACCAAGGGCAATTTATCATGGCCAATCCGTCTAACCTGCACATCTTTGGACTGTGGGAGGAAACCGGAGCACCCGGAGGAAACCCACGCACGCAAGGGGAGAACGTGCAGACTCCACACAGACAGTGACCCAGCCGGGAATCGAACCTGGGACTCTGGAGCTGTGAAGCAATTGTGCTAACCACTATGCTACTGTGCTGCCCTGATCTGCTGACATGCAGATAATGATATACAGACAGGCACAGACAGGCAGCTAACGAACACAGAGAACAGGACATGACCAATGAGTAGGCAAGACACTCAGGGGTGGTATCTCACTATAAAAGGCATGAGGCACTCACACTCCGCCTCTTTCCACTGATGAACATCTACAGAGTGAGCCAGGGTGCATATACAGTATCACACCTCCAGCAGGTGGCTAAGAGTTCAATCAGATAGAGTAACCACAATTAGGTTAGCAGAGAGCCAAACTCATAGACAACTGTACTAACTGTGCTACTGGTTCAATAAATGTGATTGAATTAACTTCAAGGTCTGGAGTATCTTTTGATCAAAGCTGCATCCAGTTGCAGCCTGTGTTATCTCAGAGTACATAACACGACAAATCTCACAGCAAGTCCATGGGAATGCCACCAACTGTGAAAGGGGCAGATTGCGAATTGCACAGGTACAATTTACGGGTAGGCTGGACCATTTAAACAGTGCACAGGAAAGGCAAACCATGGGCTGGGTTCTCCGATACTGTGGCTATGTCCCCACGCCGGCATGGTAATGGTGGCGTTTTACGGCAGGAAAACTGGCACAAAACGGCTACCGATCCTCTGTTTTTCTGGGGGCTAGCAGGATGGCAGCGTAGAGGACCCAGATCTAGCTGCCAACACACCACGGAAAATTGCTGGGTCCGTAGCTGCGCATGCGCACGGTGAAGGCCTGCAGCGGCCGTGCCGTGCTTCATGGCGGAGGCCGCTCGCAGACCCGGCCTGTGAAATAGTCCCCCCTTTGGCCCGCTCGAGCGCTCCGGACCGCCCCGCCACAGTGCCTCCATCCTCAAAACATGTCCCCCCTACCCAAGGATCAGCCCTCCCCCGACTGTGGCGGCGCTGGACTGAGTCCGCAGCCACCACGCGGAGTTACTGACAGGCGAGACCACATGGCCAGTCGGGTGCAGAGCATCGGGGGCAGGCTCCAGGCAATGGCTTGAGGCTATTGATATGGTGTGCGGCGTACTCTGCGCGTTTGTCGCTTTGGAGGGGCCGGAGAATCGTGAAATTGCGTTCGGCGAACGGCCGGAGAATCCAAATTCCCGATGAAATCGGGGGAGGCGCCGCTTTCGCGATGCACCGTGATCTCTAAAGCAGGGTACTGGCAGAGTACGCCGCTCCATCGACGGCCTCAGGCCATTGCCTGTGGCCCACCACTCCCGACCGGCCGAGTTCCCGACGGCATGTATTGGCATTGTTGGCATTGAGTTTAAAAGGCATTATTGGGATGAGAGGGGGATCATGGGTTGGCATGAGTTAGCATGGGTACGGCATAGGGAGTCAGTGGGGGCAGAGGTGAGGGTGTGAGGGCTAGAGGGCAACTAGAACAAAGTCCAGAGAACTGAGGCAGATCGTTAAACCAGCCTTCCTTGGCACTTGACAGCCTTTGTGGCCACCTCCGATCTCCAATCAGGAAATAAAAAACTTAACTTGCCTTCGTCTGACCTCCCGACTTCACTCAAGCCACCTCCCTTTAACATGAATCTCCAGCCCAATGTTTCAGGTTGTTCATCTTACATCAGAAAGTCTTTCGGTGGAATTTTCCACTCCTTCCAGTAATTGGAATTGTACCAGGTGGGGGCAACTAATTTGGCAGGAGGCAAAAAGTAATTTTCCCGACAACAGAATAAACTGCATGAATTTTGTTCTCCCGACTGTAAAGATGGGCTAAAGGCGGGTCGAGCTTTCCGACAATCAACACCAGGAAATCTATTTCCATGCATAAACTTCTCATACATGCTAATTAAAAGACCAACTCGCTGGAATCATTTTTGCCCTCCAAATTAAGGTCTCTACCTGTGAGAATGTACAATGTTCAGTTGTTGGCATGAGGCGTGCACCTGGTGAGCTCCACAATTTTATGGTCTGCCGATTTTGCTTTCTCCTTTGCGGGACCGCACAAAACCTCAGTCTTACTGAGTGCAATTAGTAAATGCTGTTCAAAGGCTGGACGAGGGAGGCAGGTGAAGGCTGGATGGAGGGGAATGAGCCAGAGGTAGGTTGGAAGGGTGGACTGAAGGCTGGACAGGAAAGGCAGGCAAGCAGCGGGAGAAGTCAAGGTGATTTTGATAGGAGGGAACAACCACAGCCAGATCGAGGAGTTGGATGAAATAGAGTGGCAGGTCCAGGGTGAGAGCCTGATAGATGAAGGTCTCATTGAGTAGGTCGCAGAGGAAGGCAAGACAGGTGGCTCAGATAATGGGAGGGGGCAGGGTCAGGGTGGGCATGGGTTCGGTTTTGGGTCTGAGCGAAAGGAAACCATCTGGTGGTGGATCGGGATGGGGTCCAGAGTAATGGGAGAGGTTCAAGAGTGACACTGGGGGAAAGTAGTGGTGATGTTGGGTAGGTCTATAATGATGGGGTGGGGGGTGAATCGGGTACGTTTATGGTGGATTGGTAAATTGATGGGTGAATTGAGTTTAAAGATGACCCACACCACTTTTCCAAACAGATGTTGACCTCGCAGTAAGTCAGTGAGATCCCTCGAGGTGGGAGGAGGGTCTTTTCTAGTGGGTGGAGTTCAAGGTCAGCACCTGTGACTGACTGAAGTGACACCTTAATAATTATGAGGCAACCGTTTGTCAAAGTTCACTGTGCTCTCTCTATGATGAAACTCACATTTCAACAGGTTTGTTCCTGACTCATGAATCTCATACCATTGAAATTCCAGCAAGATGTGGAGCTGCTATTTGTTCTGTATTGTTTGGCATCAGCTGCAGTTAGAGGGAAAGAGGGACGGGGGAAGATGCTTCCAAAGGGCATGCCAAGGGCAGCCAACTATGATTCAAACCACCATCCTCCTGGGTAGATGGACATAGCTGATCATGTGGCTAATCTTCCTGTGCTGCCAAAGTAATGGTCTCTCTAGAGTTTTGAGGATAGTCGAGAGAAACAGAAAAGTGTCTACTTGAGGCTTCTTGCACTTGGTTGTTATCGCCCCGGTCAAGGAGAAATGCCTCCATTTGCATTGATGTATGAAATGGAGGAGCATCCATTTCTGGTCCTCCAGGATGTCCTCTACCAGGAAGGGTGGGATGGAGGTGCCATGTCTAAATAGTGAGGTGAAGGGCTTAGTACTTTCCTCTTGGCTTTGAGGGAAATCTGTAAAGAATGCTCTCACTTAGTTTATCACTTCAATTCATTCTCACATCCACTAAGGCATCAATGACGCAGGCTGCAGGCAACCCTGCCTTGGCAATGTCTCTCATCCAGATGAGGAGGAGGATGACCTGTTGCCACTTGGAGAGCAAGGGTCTGAGCAGCAGTGGGGCTTCTAGAAGATCATGGTGTCAGTGAACATGGCGCACTGCAACAGCAAGTATTGGCCAGACCAAGGGTGTATCGCTGGCGGCAGTGCTGTTCACTAAATATGAGTAAAAGGCAATGCCAGAGGTGCCCTTGTATGTCTGGGATATAGTTACACACATCTGCGAACCATATCAGTATGACCTGCGGCCTCAATGACTCTGGAGGGGAAATGTGGAGCTCCTGACCTGCAATGATTGAATGTCTGTCCGGGTGCCCTTTCAGTGTGGCACCAAGACCGTCAACCCCATGAGGTAACATAGGGGTGGAAGAATTTCTGTCTGCCCCTCCACGTGATTCGCTGAGCATAATTAATGAACAGAAGAATGCGTGTGTTCACCTGCCCTGCTGCCCACTGGGAATCACACTTACCTTCACGCCCACCACTGGACTTAAGTCTCCAGAACGGAAAATTCTACTGTTTGGCTTTAAACGGCAACTCTCTCCTCAGAGATCTATCGTACACCAGTCAGTCACTTATTTTAATCTTAAGATTCGTTCAGTTGAAAAAGCTCATAATTTTACAATACTATCCCTTGCCTCTTCCCACCACTCTGAACAATTTCTTAAATGTGAGTCCAGCATCCTCAGCCCAGTCTCTCTTCCCAGCAGGCCATTTCCAGCCATAGTAAACAAACCTGACCCCAAAATACTCTCAATTAATCAATGTGTCACTTAGTTAAACAACTTAATTGCAATTTGGACCTCCTATTGTTTCCTTTGTGCAAGGTGTTAACACACAATTAGCTTATCGGTACTTATGGATATCGTCCATCATTCATTATGGCGGCGCCTGTCGGAAAATTTACTGTCATTGGAACTGATAGCTATTAACAATTGAAGGGTTCCTGAGCAACAAAGGCATTGAAATTAGAGAGATTAACAGAAAAATTACAGATCTTTAAGCAGGCTTGCATCAGTTTATTCTGCACCGGATGAGGCTAATTAATTAGAACGATCTGCAAATAAAAAAATTGTCCCCCTGTTTTAAGTAATAATTAACTTTCCTCCTTTGGATTTGTGAACAAAAGATGAACTGGTTACTGTTAAGTGGATGGCTGAAAAAGCAGGAGGAGGTGCTCAGTACTTGCCAGTGAACATAGCCTGAATTTAGTGTGGTGCACAAAGTAATTTGGAGTAAATAGCCTGTGACATCTTTGAACATCTTATTACCCTTCATGAACTACTGAAAAGGTCATCCAGAAAAAGGACGTGAGTACATATATTTGTTTGCATCATTGAACAAAGTCAGATAAATTCCATAACACTGATTATTCTGTTCAGAAACGCTGTACAGAGAAGAACACAAGACGACTGAAAAGCCAAGCCAAGATATGTTTTTGTTGCTGTAGCTCTGGACCACAATCTGCATTTTTCTTTGATTTTCTCTTTACTGTTAAGTTTCCCAAAACCAATTGATTGCCTCTGATAAAATAATCAACAGTCCTGCTCACCTAGATTTAAGAATAATGGCCGGATTTTCTGCTCCCGTTCTTTTTGGTCGATTCTGGTTGTAGGGAGCGGAAGATCTCATGAGAAGCACAAATCGCGCATTTCACATTGGTGGAAGGGTTCCCCTCGATTCTCCACGCTCTTCCAGTAACGTAACGGGAATCCTGAACATTCATTATAAAACATTTCAATATCATTATGGGGCCTCTACACCTGAACCAATCCCCATCATCGGAAATTCTATTCACCTCAGTTTGAAGACAGACCAGTGTGAAGGCGGCACAGTGGTTAACACTGCTGTCTCACAGGGACTCGGGACCCGAGTTCAAATCCAGCCTCGGGTGACTGTGTGGAGTTCCAACTCTCTCCTTGTATCTGTGTGGGTTTCCTCCGGGTGCTCCAGTTTCCTCAGGCAATCCAAAGAAGTGCAGGTTTGGTGGATTGGCCATGATAAACTGCCCCTTAGTGTCCAAAAGATTAGGTGGTATTATTGGGTTGTGTCGATATGGTGGAGGCATGGACTTAAGTAGTGTGCTCCTTCCAAGGGCTGGTGCAGACTGAATGGCCTCCTTTGGCACTGTAGGGATTCTGTGATTCTATGAATTATGACTGGTCTCCCTCTTTGTGCACCTGGTGTTGCGAGCACCTAGAAGAGCTAAGGTGAGTCCATCGCTGGATGGTTGGTGGGGGGTGGGGGGGTGGGGGGGGGGGGGCGGTCATGCCCGGGTATTTCCTGGATCCTTCCCAGGTACTTATCGGTCGGTGGCACAGTGGTTAGCACTGCTGCCTCACAGCTCCAGGGACCCAGGTTCAATATGGGCCTTGGGTGACTGTCTGTGTGGCGTTTGCACTTTCTCCCTTTGTCTGAGTGGGTTTCCTCTGGTGCTTCAGCTTCCTCCCACATTCTATAGATAGGGGCTGGGATTCTCCGGTCTCCGACTTCAGAATCGCGTTCGGCTTTGGGCCGGAGAATACCGAATCGGGGGCAGCGCCGCTTTCACGATGCTCCGCCCTCTTCGCAGTATCGACGGCCTCAGGACGTTGCCCGAGGCCCACCCCCTGATGCTCCATCGGCGAGTTCCCGACGGCGTTGGTCACGTGTGGTGTCATCCATCAGGAACTTGACATGGCGGCTGCGGACTCAGGCCAGCGCCACCACAGTTGGGGAAGGGTAAATCCACAGGCAGGGGGGCTTTGTCAGGGCCTGGGGGAACTTTTGGGGGCACTCGCGAGCCGGCCAAATAGGGACGCTATTTTGCAGGCTGGTTGCACGGTCAAGCCGCTACAGGCCGCTGCCGTGCGCATGCACTGCCACGGACCCAGCAATTATCTGGGCCATATCGGCAGCTTAGAGCCGGGTGTTCTACGTTGCTCGGCTGCTTAATGGAGGATCAGTGGTCCTTTTGCGCCGAATTTCGTAAAACGCCACTGTTCCCATGCCGAAATGGGGACATTGCCTCAGAATTGGAGAATCCAGCCTGTGAAGGTTAGATGGATTAGATGCTAAATAGCCCATTAGTGTCCAAATGATTACTAGGTTTCAGGGATAAAGTGGAGGTGTGGGCTTAAGTAGAGTGCTCTTTCCAAGGGCTGGTACAGACTAGATGGGCTGAATAGCCTCCTTCTGCACTGAAGGGATTCTGGTTGGGCAGTGCTGAAGTAAGAGCCTGGGCAGTGGTAGACATTGCTGAGTGCGGGGCGGGGGTGGGGTGGGGTGGGGGGGCGGTGTTGCACGGTGGTTGCCACCAATCTTGAAAAAAAATTAACTGCCAATGGGGTGGGCTTAATCAGAAGCCTCCCTGCCATGTACAATGTCATAAAACCTGCCCACTGCCATTTTTCTTTTATGTTCCCAACAATACGGTGGAGAATTCTGTCATTGGGGCTGGCGGCTTCAAAGCTGCCGCACTCTTCCTAATTCAGGGAAAGTTCTGCCCAATATATAGTGTACCATTACGGTGGAATTTTCCAGAACCAACAGTGGAATGCATGGCGGTGTGTGGGACTAGAAAACACGGAATGCAGTTGTGAATCCTGCCGGTGCTTAAATGGATTGCAACTTTCCACTGCTGAGCTTCCTGGCAGGTTGGATTCCCATTGCACTGTGACGTGAACTGGATTTTCTGCGTTTGCAAGTCATTAACGCCCATGATAAACCCAACTCACCAGAATCATGCATCCACTCCAAATCTAATGCCTTACCAATGGCTAATTAGGCTGTTGCGAATCGGGACTGGATATAATTAATGCATACCTGGCAAACTTCGCTTCACACATGACTTTTAGGTTTGTGCATCCAGAGGTTTACTGCTTTTCACTGTGCTGGGCTTAAGGCTGTCAGTGCTGCTCAGGCAAGGCCAGTAGGAAGGGAAGGACATGTAAGGTACTCGCTTAACTGGTGAAAGGGGGTTGTGGAGACTAGACAGAGGCAACGGACGGGGTTGAAAGACACACGCTTGACTGATGGGTGATGGAGGGGAAAGGTAAAAGGAAGGGGTGCGTAGAAGTTGGCCCCTTCAATGAGCGTACATCAGGAGGGTCGCAACCAATTACCTCATCAACAATGGGTCTCAAGAGTGGAATCTTGGTGCAGATTTTTCAGCCAGAGTAGCTAATGGTGATATCCATGAAAAACTCTGGGCGGGATTCTCCATCCCGCCAGCCGGCCAATGGGTTTTCCCAATGTGGGCAGCCCCACGCCGTTGGGAAATCCCCAGGCACGGGTGCGCTGCCGGCATAAGGGAGAATCCCAACAGTGGAGAATCCAATCCCCTGTATGATTACCATTTATAAGTAACCCATTTGAATTCCTTATACATACCGACTGATGGCCGCTGATCCTTCCTACACTGCAAGGGTGCATAAGTCTGAGGCAGTCCTGGGGTTGAGACCAGAAAGTAGAAACAGTCTCGGGGTAATGCATACTGTGCTGCAAGGCTATGCCTGATTGTGTCTTGGAATCAGATCAGGGAGAGGAAGGGTCAGCCTGTTCTGTGTCAGTCATGCAGGGCATGGTGTGCAGACCATGGTCAATTCCTTACACATCTCATTCCTGGGGGTCGATGGTTTGTTATTGGGCTGCAGATGGGACAGTCACAATCCGGGGAAACATCTGCAGCTCGTAAACAGTGAACGGGTAACTAAGAGGTGTGTACTCGATGGTCGAATAAGGGGGGTACTCGGTAAGTCATTATGCCTCAAGATAAGGAGGCGTCAGATCGACATTGGACATCTGGGCATCGACCAAAAATGGTTCATGGGATGACAGGAAGATCTGCAAGAATTATGATGGGCTCCAGGATTAGGGTGGGCAGGAAGAAGAGTGATCAGAGGGAAAGAAACTTGAACATGATGCTCTTCCAGGAGGATAAGTGGGATTTGGATGGTGGCAGTGGCGGGTTTGGAAGCTAGTCTCATGATAGAAACAGAGCAGCACCATTTCTACAGCTGATAAATAGGAAAACAAGTCTGATGACTTGTGGAAAGAGTTGACTACTGTACTTTTGGACTGATTGAAGGGGCACCCTAAGAATTCCTACTTCAGGACATCGTGACAGTTCAGCTGAGACATGTTCGGAAGACTCAAATAGCAACCGAAGGATTTGGGTAAATTAACGCATGGTGCACATTCTTGCAAGAATCCATTGTGACTTGTGGCCAAATTTTGATTGTGTTTGAATGACTATTCTTCCTCCTCAGAAGAATTTGCAAAGCTCAGAAGGATCTACTGTAAAGGGGCAATAGCAGAAGTGCATCTGCAAAAGCTCCAGAGACCGCCACACATTGCAGCTGAGAGGTCCAGGCTTTACACACCTCAATGATTACAGGCATTACATTAGTTGCAAGACTGGTTTCCAGTCAATTTGAAGAGGAGGCAACCTGACTGTCTCCTGATTGAGGCTGGCAGTGCCTGACTGTACTCATCCTGATCCAACCCTCCTTATGAAGGGCCATCTTGCCTGGGGCAGATTGAGGGGGTGGGTTGGGGAGGGAGGGCAGCTTCCACAGGCTGTGTGGCAGCTGCAAGGGAGTATCTGGGGACAAAATGCCTGGAATGTGAGCGGCCAAGGGTTTCGAGTGACTCCCGAGCTGGAAATAGAAGTTGATCATTGCAGGCATTGATCAATTATTTCCCTGTTCAATTTTTCCACAAGAATCAGAAGGAGTGCAGCATGGAGTCTGCAGGCAGCAGTGCCATTTTCATGGCTCTCATACAACCGAGGAGGAGAAGAAGAGCAAAGGGAAGAGCCTCACCCTGAGGAACTTGAGTAGCCGGGCCCATGAAGATACAGATACGGAGGTGGAGAGATCAATTCCACTGAGACATTTGATGGGATCCAGGATATAGATGAGTGAGAGAGAGTTGTCAAGAGATGTGGTGGCTCACATCTGCCATATTCATTGGGAGGACCTGATGGTTCACGGAATGGGAGGTCATTCATTTCCAGTGGCAATAAAAGTGACTGCCGCATTCAACTGTTTTGTGAATGACTTATCTCATGCTGCATTGGGGACATCTGGGGAATATCGCAATCCTCCCTTCACAAATGCACCCAAGAGGTCACCGATGTCCTATTCAGTAATGCACACATTTCTGTCCATTTCTCCCTGGATAAAGCCAGCCAGGCTGCCAGAGTGGGATTTGCAGCCATTTCCAGCTTCCCACACGTGCAGGGTGTGACCTCCCCCAGCACGAGCAGACACACAGCAGAAAGAGCTGCTAAAAGTGTTGAATAAACCATTGCTGACATTGAAACCATTTATGCTCAGATCGAGAAGAAACCCCTTGCCCTCGTCTTCGCTGGTTAGAAATTTAATGACTTCATCTATGGCCATCCTGCCAAAGTTGAAACTGATCACTAGCAGCTCATGACTATTCTCCAAAAGCCTCTCCGTACTGTGTCAGCATGAGTGCAGCACATGGTGCTCAAACTACAAGGCTGCAACCTATCCTCTGCAAGCATGGTATAGAGCTACACCTTGCTGATGCTTTCTCCAGGACTTAGCTACCCACCACTGACCAGGCAGATTGTGAGCACATTAACATCATCACAATTCAATAGTATTGGCTAGTAGAATTAACAAACCCAAAGCTGTCCTATAGGTGGATCTCACATGCAGGCAGATCCATGATGTTGTTATGAAAGGCTGGCCCAGGTGTTCAAAGGAGCTTCCCCATGAGCTCTGCACCTTTTTCATTATAAGAAACGAGTTAACTGTTCAAGATGGGCTGATGCTGCACGGTCAACGATTCATGACCCCCACCTCTCTGCAACGGTACTAAACCCAAGACCTCCACCAAGGGCACCCAGAGTTGTAATAACCAAGGTGTAGGGCAAAGGAATCTTTGTGCATGTATGTGGATATAGAGAGGGAAGTGTCGACATGTGCACTATGCAACACATTCATGCCTCATCAAACCAAAGAACCACTGCAATTACAGGAGGTCCCAGACCTCCCATGGTCCTCACATTGTAAGACCATAAGAACTAGGAGCAGGAGTAGGCCATATGGCCCCTCGAGCCTGCTCCGCCATTCAATGAGATCATGGCTGATCTTTTGTGGACTCAGCTCCACTTTCTGGCCCGAACAACCTAACCCTTAATCCCTTTATTCTTCAAAAAACTATCTATCTTTATCTTAAAAACATTTAATGAAGGAGCCTCAACTGCTTCACTGGGCAAGGAATTCCATAGATTCACAACCCTTTGAGTGAAGAGGTTCCTCCTAAACTCAGTCCTAAATCTACTTCCCCTTATTTTGAGGCTATGCCCCCTAGTTCTGCTTTCACCCGCTAGAGGAAACAACCTGCCCGCATCCATCCTTTCTGTTCCCTTCATAATTTTTTATGTTTCTATAAGATCCCCCCCCTCTTCCTTCTAAATTCCAATGAGTACAGTCCCAGTCTACTCAACCTCTCCTCGTAATCCAACCCCTTCAGCTCTGGGATTAACCTAGTGAATATCCTCTGCACACCCTCCAGCACCAGTACGTCCTTTCTCAGGTAAGGAGACCAAAACTGAACACAATACTCCAGGTGTGGCCTCACTAACACCTTATACAATTGCAGCATAACCTCCCTAGTCTTAAACTCCATCCCTTTAGCAATGAAGGACAAAATTCCATTCGCTTTCTTAATCACCTGTTGCACCTGTTTATCCCCTTATTTCCCCTTTCTTTTAATTTGTCATTAACATTTTTGATCCATGGTAATTAGTGGACATGTATCTTTAAGTCAAGGAACAAAGAGAATGAGGAATTCAGAAGTTACAGGAGAGAACACTCTGCTAATCTCTGCAAGTTTGAACAGGACCTTCAGACCTTTCGGCACCAAAGAGAGAGTTGGGGTGGGATTCGGTTTAAATAAATTGGCCCGGTAATAGGTGGTGATTGGCCCTATCCCCGCGCAATGGTTCTCAAAGTCCTGAGGGAGCAGTTGAGTCCTAGTCACAGCAAAACAAGTATATGCTTTCTCTCTTTCTCTTCTGAAAGACTGTTGGCACGATTCTCCGCTCCCCACGCCGGGTGGGAGAATCGCGGGAGGGCCTCTCTGGCACCCCCCGCAATTCTCCCCCCCCCCCCCCAAAATGGCGTGTCGCGTTTTGCGACACGCCGCTCGGAGAATCGCTGCTCGCCCGTTTTCACCGGCGACCGCGATTCTCCGGCCCGGATGGGCCGAGCGACCTGATGACCCTGACGCGTTCACGCCGGCAGCAACCACACCTAGTCGCTGCTGGCGTGAACAGCGTGTGACAGGTAACTGTGGGGCCTGTGGGGGGCGGAGAGGGGATCGAGCACCACGGGTGTGCTCAGGAGGGGACTGGCCCGTGATCGGTGCCCACTGATCGTCGGGCCTGCGTCTCTAAGAGATGCACTCTTTCCCCTCCGCCGCACTGCAAGAACAAGCCACCACGTCTTGCGGAGCAGCGGAGGGGAAGACGGCAGGTTTCACTCCTGCATCAGCCGTTTCGGAGTATTTCACCCTATGAGTGCTGTATTCCTGAAGCAGCAGAGACTTGAATAAATGAATCTAAAGGAAAACCATTACAGGCTGCAATCAAAAGACCAGAACCCCCTCTCACTTTCAAAGGGCTGTGAGTGCAGATTCCTGAATGAATCTACAGTAAAACTTCAAACTGAAAGCAAAGTTTGAAGAGGGGTAAAGTGCTGGAAACATCTTTCTGAAACAAACACTCTTTTTCCCTTTTGCTTATGTTTTTTTTATTCCCCTTTCTCCCTCTCTGTGTTTGTCTGGTGTGTGTAAATATATATATATATATATCGAGGGTGGGACTCAAGTTAAAGTGGGGAATTATTAATTTGATAACAGTGAACTGTTGCTTTGCTACATATTTAATCACAGTTCTTGTTATAGATAAACAATAATTGTGTTTAAATTTACAAAATGGTGACTCTAATTGTTGGGCAACCAAGTGCCAAAGACTTTGAGTATTTTCCTGAGAATTATTGGTTAATTCAATTGTGTTGCAACTCTGGAGTTCTGTAACAACGGCGGCAGAATGGAACGGAAAATGGCAATTGCTCCTGGTTGATTCATACGTTATCTGGTATGCAATCGATTATCTGCCGGAAAAGGAACAGAATCATCGGTAAGCTGAAGAGATACTGCACCACAAGTGACATCCCTCATAGGATAATGATGGACAATGTTTGTCGCTTTCTCTCCAGGCAGTTTAAGAACTTTGCACAAACATGGGCCTCACGGTAGCATGGTGGTTAGCATCAATGCTTCACAGCTCCAGGGTCCCAGGTTCAATTCCCGGCTGGGTCACTGTCTGTGTGGAGTCTGCACGTCCTCCCCGTGTGTGCGTGGGTTTCCTCCGGGTGCTCCGGTTTCCTCCCACAGTCCAAAGATGTGCGGGTTAGGTGGATTGGCCATGTTAAATTGCCAGTAGTGTAAGGTTAATGGGGGGATTGTTGGGTTACGGGTATATGGGTTACGTGGGTTTAAGTAGGGTGATCATTGCTCGGCACAACATCGAGGGCCGAAGGGCCTGTTCTGTGCTGTACTGTTCTATGTTCTATGGGGCTTTGAGCACATCACAAGCTGCCCCCACTACCCAAAATCGAATGATCTAGCAGAACAGGCAATACATTCAGCAAAGCACAGAACCATAGAATCCCTACAGTGTAAGAGGAAGCCATTTGGCTCATCGAGCCTGCACCGACCCTTCAAAAGAGGACTCTACCTAGGCCCACTCCTCCGCCCCAACCCTGTAACTGCACCAAACCTGCACATCGCTTTAAGGAGCAATTTTATCATGGCCAATCCACCTAACCTACACACCTAATCTGCATCTCCTTGAGAAGTATGTCCATGATAACACGGACATTTATGCTTCAACCTGCAAAATGTGCCAAGACATGGCTTGTCAGGACAAAGAATGCTCTCCAGGTGTACCAGAACCATATTCACTGTCGCCAAGGCCCTTCTGCAAATAGAAGTGAAGATAAATGTGGCTGCCACCCTCATAAAGCGGTGACAAAGAGGTAAAAGATACTATGACCAAAATGCCTGCAGACTGTACTCTGGAACCAGACCAAATAGCCATGATCCAAACCACACATGGCCACAACAAACTGGCAGTGGTACTTAGTCATGCCCCACAACCAAACAGCTATGTTGTTGCTTTGGATACTCTCTTAATCAGGAAGTGATAATATATGTTGCAGTTGCCTGAACCAGCACCACCAACCACTGTAGGGTCCAATGCATTGTATCTGCAATCTGAGCCCTCTGCACTGATGGAAATGGCGGTCCCTCCCGAGGCCAAGGCAACAAACCATGCAGCTACTGGGCAAACCACAAGGATGTCTGTTGTCATCGACCCTGAGAACAGCAACTCAAGGTCAAGGCCAGCACAGCCAAATGGCACAATCACTCACTCCGTTTGCCTGAGCTGGTCAAATTAAAAGTTCAAGGACCATGTACTGACCTAATCTATGTATGGACTGTCTTGTTTAAAAAGGTTTTGGAGGAAAGAGACATGATGGGTTATCCACTAGGTGTAGCAGCCCAAGTCAGTGCCCTGCATATATATATATAGTTTATAGTATGTTGCCCAGGTTTGTGCTCTCTACATTGTAAATAGTTTAGAACCTGTCACTGATGTCCTACATTGTCATACGCCGGTAGTACCGGTTATCCCAGCTTCAATGGGGAAGATGTAGACTTGGTGGTCACATTTACATTGGGATGACATGGACACAGGAAATAACATGTCAGAAGCGTGGGAGGTTCTCCCCCCAGCACGGACAGACACACAGCATGTAAGAGTTGCTAAGATTACTGAATGAACATTTCTGTTTGTTGGTCTCTTGTCAGTCTATACAACCCAGCAATATTTACAGTTATGATTTTAAATATATGTTTGCATTTGTTGAAATAAAACACAAAGATAAAACCTGATTAAATACAAGTGAGTTCTGTATTAAATTGGGTCCCCAGAGATGAAAACAATTAAGTAATTGCTCAGCCTGGCTCGATCATCAATGAGCACTGAGGCCCTATTATATTTGGAAATTCTTAGTCCCGGGCACTTAAGAAGTGTCAACCACTTGTTAGAGAGTGAGAGTGAAATGTTACATCCCCTTATCTCCAATCAACCAGCCTTCCATTCCTTGAAACCCTCCTCCGCATCCCCTGTCCAAACGCATTCTCTGGATGTCTATTCTTGGTTAAAGTCAGACCTTGAATCAGGCTTTTAGGCAAAAAGATGCCAGGGAAAGATTTGGTCAGCTTCAAAAGAACGGGGTGCAGGAAGATAATAGAAGTCACTTCATTTAAATCAGGCAAGATGACTCACTGTAGGAAAGTGTTCATTATTTTTCATTATTATGCAAAGACATGTTGCACTGATTGCTCTAAGTGAGTCTGATTAGAAGAAGGGCTCGGTGTGTTCACTTTTTGGCTGAGAAGGAAAACAGCTTTGCTTTGTTCTGGTTTCGTCTCATTAAAATGTAATGACTGGAGAAGCCAATGTGAGGATATGTGCACCAGAGACAATATCCAATTGGTATGTTAAGGAGCACACACTGTTACATTCTCAGGTTACACTCTAATTTGAGTAAATGCTGGGAAGTTCAGTCAATTTTGGAATGTAAGAGATGTATGTCATGCTTTCAGAAGTGACTGACACTAGTGAGCTAGGCTCAAATATAAATCAAAAACAAACATGTTTCTCTGCTTTTTGACACATGGCCAGCAGCCCTCACTGACTCACATGGGTCAATGCATTATTTTTTCACGCTCATTATAAAATACCTTCATGGCCATGATCCCTCCCATATCTGTAACCTCCTCCAGCTTGAGAATCCCATCGCAAAACCTGTCTGTTTCAGATGCTGGCTTGTACTGATTTAGTCCCACTTTACCTCACTATTCATATCCATACTTTAAGTCAACTGAGTCCCATGCTCTGGAATTCCTCCAAAACCCTTTTCTGGTTCCAATGCTCCAACTCATTCTTTGGTTAGTACTGCTGCCTCACAGCGCCAAGGAACCAGATTTGGTTCTGCCCTTTGGTGACGGTCTGTGTGGAGTTTGCACGTTCTCCCCATTTCTTCATGTGTTTCCTCCGGTGCTCTGAGTTCCTCTCGCAGTCCAAAGATATGCAGGTGAAGGGAATTGTTCACGAGCAGTGCACTGGATTACAGGGACAGGGCAGTTGAGTAGGCTTGGGTAGACTGCGCTTTTGGTGGGTTGGTGCAGGCTCGATAGGCCGAATGGACTCTTTCTGCACTGTAGGGATTCTTTGGATTTTATGGAAAATCTCCTTAAAATCCACACCTTTGACCAATCTTGAGGGTCAAAATTGGACTTGGCATTTGCTTTTGCCAGATGGCCTTCTTCTGCATCGTAATAATTCTGTGATTCTGATTCCATATTTGTAGAGGTCAAGATCCTGTAAGCCTTTTTAACCACTTTCTCAATTTTCCCTGTTAACTTCAATGATTTGTGCACATGTATTTGTCGATTCCTGAAGCCCCTTTAGAATTGCACACTTCTCTTAATATTGCCCTTTTTCATATTTCCAACCAAGATGCATCACTTCCCCCTCCTCCACATAAAATTTTGCAACTACATGTCCACCCATTCCAACAGCCTGTCTATGTCCCCTTGAAACCTATCACTATCCTCCTCACAGTTCACAATACATTTCCACATTTTGTAATTGTGTCACCTAATACATATCAAGAATAGCAATGGTCTTTGATTCCTCCTGGGGAACTTTAATGTATGCCTTCCTCCAGTTTTGGGACTAAGGTTTGAATTCCACCATGGCAGGTGTGGAATTTAAATTCAATAAAATTCTGGAATTAAAAGTCTGATTATGACCATATGACTATGTCAATTCTCGTAAAATCCAATCTGGTTCCCTCATGTTCTTTCTGGAAGGAAGTGTGCCATCCTTACCTGATCTGGCCTATATGCGACTCCAGACCTACAACAATGTGATTGACCCTTAAATGCCCTCTGAATAAGGGTAACTCGGAATGGGCAATAAGTGCTGACCTAGCCAGCAACTTCCACACCTGATCAACAAGTTTTAAAAAGCAACCGTTCTGTTTCCGTTTCCTGGCAGTTAGCCAGTGTCATATCCATGTGGCCACTTCCCTGTTATTCCACCAGCTACGACTGTCAAGCCTGTTATATGTCACTTTATCAAATGCATTTTGGAAGTCCGTGTATGCCACATCGGTCCCGTTATTCTCATCAACCCTCTTACCTGATCAAAACAAAATTCAACCAGGGGCAAGATTCTCCAGTTCCCCAGCCGTGTTTCTCAGCGGTGTGCCGTTTGCTGGTGGCGAGATTCTATCTTCCTGCCGTTTGTCAATGGGATTTCCCATTACCAGCAGGAAAAGTGAATCACAACGACTGAAGAATTCCAGCCCAAGTTAGTTGAACACAATTTTCTTTTAAAAGATCTATTCCATATTTCCTTAATTAATTCACATTTGTCCAAGTGTCTGTTAATTCTGTCCCAGGCTATTGTTTTTAAACTTTTTTCCACTACGAGCATGCAGAAGCTAGATTTATCCTGACAGTCTTTATTAAAAAAAGGCTGCAAAAGGCTGTAAAATTAGCAATTCTCCCAGCCTTCTGGAACCACTCCTGTACCTAAGAAAGATTGGAAGATTATGGCCAGTCCCTCTGCAATTTTCAACCTTCCCTCAGCATTCCCTCAGCATTCCATCTGGTACTGGTGACTTATTAGCTTTAAATGCAGTCAGACTTTCTAATACCTCATTATTCATTTTAGCCCAACAAGTATTTTGGCTGCCTCTTCTTTCATGATGACTTTGGCAGCCCCTTCCTTCTTGGTCAGCATTGATGCAAATGGCTCATTTAGTACCTCAGCCATGCCCCCTGTCTCCATGCATAGTTCCCTTTCTTGATCCCTTATCGGATTCACTTCTTCCAACCATCCTTTTACGGTTTGCATGTTTTTAGAATTAACTTTTGGTTTTCATCTGATATTAACTCCCTGTCTCTCTCTCTTTGCTGCTCTCATTTCCTTTCTCACTTCCTCTCTGAACATTCCGCATTCCGTCTAGTTGCTGCTTCTAAAATTAACCTGACATCTGCCATTTTTTGCCCTTTTTTTTTATTCATCGCGTTCTGTCCATTTTTACATTTGGGGGCTCTGGTATTGATTGCCCTACCTTTCCCCCTCATGGGCATGTACCTCAACTGTACCTGAACTATTTGTTTATTTCAAGGTTCATTACAGTTTTACCTGCCAGTATTTGATCTCATTTTATTTGGGTCAGATCCATTCCCAATTCATTGAAATTAACCCTCCTCCAATTAATTTGCTCTAAATTGCTCCTGTTTCTTTTGCATATTAACCTAAACCTTTTGATATAATGATTGCTATTTCCTAAATATTTCTCTGTTGACATTGGATACATTTGACCCACCTCATTGCTCAGAACCAGATCCATTATCACTCATCTATAGTTGCATTACTTCCCTATAATTGCCCCAAAAATTTATTTCTCTATTCCTTTCCTACATGTTAGTGGTCTGTAGAATATATCTATTTGATTATCTCAGTTGGCTGGATCATGCAGAGTTACACTAACAGCACAAGTTCAATTCTGTACTGGCTGAGGTTATCCATGAAGCCTTCTCAACTGTTTGGCTTGGCTGAGGTGTGGTGACCCTCAGGTTAAATCACCACCAGTCAGATCTCTCACAAAAAGGGGAGAACAGCCACTTTCTTCTCATATCTTTTTTTTTCTTTTTTTCTTAAATTTAGAGTACCCAATTAATTTTTTCAAATTAAGGGGCAATTTAGCGTGGCCAATCCACCTTGCCTGCACATCTTTGGGTTGTGGGGGCGAAACCCACCCAAACACAGGGAGATGTGCAAACTTCACACAGACAGTGACCCAGAGTCGGGATCGAACCTGGGACCTCGGCGCCATGAGGCAGCAGTGCTATCCACTGTGCCACCGTGCTGCCTTGTTTCTCATATCTAATTGTGTGATAGTATCGCAATTGTTTCCTAACTCTAATCAAAGAGATTATATCCTTGACCAACGTCAGGCACTCGTCTACCTCAGCACTCTAATCAATATTGGCAGTCTTCTGCCATTCTTTCTTTCCCTATCTTTCTTCAATGCCTGGGCCTAGATTTTCATAGAGCTGTAGAGTCTTCACAGTGTATCCAGAATGTAGACCCTGTGACACCACCACCTCCTCCTCCTCCGCAACCTCCAGACACACCACCACAGTGAATCCTAGTTTCGCTGGTAGGAGAACAGAGGTGTGATGTGACTCACACATGGGGGAAATCCAAACTTAACATGGCCATGTGAACTCATTGCTGAGTTCAAGCACATTTTGTTTTTGCTACAGTAATCCCACAATGTGAGTTCCAAAGTTTTAAAATAGATAGAGGTGCTCATAAAAGTTGGATAAGGTTTGTGGAACTGTTAAACTGCAACATATTTGAACAGCCTGCCCTTGAAATGTTGAAAAAAAGATACAGTCTGCTTGCGTATCTGGGTTGAAAAATCATTGCTTGTAGTTTCAAAATCTGTTTTTTTACATAATAAAATGGCTATCATTATTGCACTAGTACTGGTCGACTGCTCCAGAAACCATCATTATCGCAATGGAGGTCTGTAAGTTCTCCACGTGATTGACAGCTCCAAGATGTTATTTCAGGTTTTGCTGTCTTGATATGGAGTTTTGGAAGCAAATGTATTGTTATATCAGGGATTATGAACTTGAGGGACTTCAAATGTATTAAATGGGCTTTTATCAATGAGTGTTTTTAAAATATATTTTGTAATCTGCAATGGATACTTGGGGAAACAATCAGCATGGCTCCTGAGGTGCTTGATGTGTTGGCATGGAGGGTGTAAGGGAAAAGGGTGGTGGGTATAGGTTGACATGGGTTGGCACATGTTTCCACTAGGTTGAGAAATAGCATATAAGGGGTTGGGAATTGAATGGGGTCATGTGCTGGCATCAATTGCCCCTAATTTAACAGAGACTTTAAGGGCCAATGGGGATAAGTGAGGGATGAAAGGTTGGCATGAGTCTACACTAAATTGGCATCATGGCTAGAAGCAGCCATTGTAATGAGTGGGGTGTCATAATTTGGCATTAAGTTGGCATAGGAGCTATAAGAGTTCATGGTGATGAGTGGAGGAGCTTAAGTTGGCATGGAGGTTATGAGGGGTCATTGGGCTGGGTAGAGTGGCATGCATTGAAATGACTTGGCAAGGATGTTGCATGGGGAGTGGGTGGGGGTAATGAGGTGTTGGGGGGGGGGTGAGGGTTATATCAGGGATAGTGAACTCGAGGGACTTCAAATGTATTTAATGAGCTTTTATCAATGAGTGTTTTTAAAATATATTTTGTAATCTGTAATGGATACTTGGGGGAAAAATCAGCATGGCTCCTGAGGTGCTTGATGTGTTGGCATGGAGAGTGTGAGGGAAATACTCAATATACAACAAACAAGTAAGACTGAGTCCCAGAGAATCGAGGCACCAGGCCTGACTCCAGCATACATGCGAGCCCTGAAATGTAGATAGCAGAACTCTATACACTTTTTCCTGAGGAAAATTTCTCAACTCTGCGCACCTGTCTCAGCGCGTAGATCTGGCAAGATGCTCTTGCCATTGTCTATCAGTGTTAATATCTTGCACCTTCTTCTCAGTAAAACAACTCTCAGCCCTTCCTTGACCTTTGATCATTGAACTATCCAAGCTTTCGAGTCCAGATGACTCTTTGTCAAAGCATCTGGACTTGAAACATTAGCTCTTGTCTCTCCTTACACATGCTGCCAGGCCTGCTGAGATTTTCCAACATTTTCTCTTTTGGTTTCAGATTCCAGCATCCACAGTAATTTGCTTTTATATTATTTTAACTATTTATGCTTGTTGTTAGGCAGGAATCCAAGCAGCTCACATGACCATCTTCATTCCTCCATTTTACTCTAAATTAAATGAACCATCCAACACATAACAGTCTTGCTAATGTCGTACATGTCAGATTGTCTCTCCCAATCCTTTGTATGCCTGATTGTCTTTTCTAATATTAGATGCTGGGTCCTGTCACCCTGAAAACTTAGTTTAAATACCCCTCAATAACACCAGTAAACTGGCCCACGACGATATTGATCTTGGCTCTGTTCAGGTGCAACCTGTCCTTCCTGTGTATGTTTCACTTCTCCCAGAACTAGCCTCAATGTCCCAGGAATCCAGGGCTAAATCGCTAGCTTTGAAAGCAGACCAAGGCAGGCCAGCAGCACGGTTCAATTCCCATACCAGCCTCCTCGAACAGACGCCGGAATGTGGCGACTAGAGGCTTTTCACAGTAACTTCATTTGAAGCCTACTTGTGACAATAAGCGATTTTCATTTCATTTCATTTCTTCAACCATATATTCACCTGCTTCAAACTTATATTTCCATACTCACAAGGCACTAGGATTAATCTGACTGTTACTTTTTGTTAAATTTAGAGTACCCAATAAATTTTTCCAATTAAGGGGCAATTTAGTGTGTCCAATCCACCTAGCCTTGCACACCTTTGGGCTGTGGAGACGAAACCCATGTAAACACAGGAAGAATGTGCAAACTCCACACGGACAGTGACCCAGGGCCGGGATCGAACCTGGGACCTCGGAAAAAATCAGCATTTGCTTCCAGAATCCCACATCAAGACAGCAAAACCTGAGAGAACATCTTCTGGGACCTCGGCACCGTGAGGCAGCAGGGCTAACCCACTGCGCCACCGTGTTGCCCAACATTGTTACTTCTTGAGTTCCTGCTTGCTAATCTCCTTCCTGAGCTCAATAAAATCACCCATGACCTCCAGGATTATTCCAGAAATATTGATATTTTCTTATCATGAACATGAATAAAAACTTGAAACGTGGAAGCCAAGCTGAAACACAGCCAGACAATGCAATTTGCAAGCTGCAGAGCTGGAACAGACTGCATTAATGCAGCCAGGCCTTTGACAATCAATTTCCCCGTCAAATTTAGACAGGCCTGGGACTTACTGACCAGGTGCTAATGGTCACATTGTTTCAGAAAGAACCATTATTTACACCTCCAGAGAACCTGCTTTGTTAGAGAATGCTGCACAGACTTAATGACCTCCAGCTCAGTCGGGGGCCGGAGGCATGGCACGATCAGAACAACACCTGACAGTTGAAAATTCAAAACTCTCTTCTGTGACCTCCAAATATGGGGGAGCATCCACCTCATTGGACCTTCCTGCCACCAGCCGATTGGGCATAGGCCACAGAAGGGCATGTAGAGATGTATAAAAGAGACAACCTAGAACTCCACTCTCTCTCCAGCTTTGTACCTTGTTCAACGACGTCTTCTGAGAGACCACCCTGGCGAGACGACCCAAAGACCAGAACCAGTTCTGGACAAGAGGGGAAGCTCAAATTGACGATTGCAGGTCCTAAAACATCAGCCAATTCTCAAAGACCAAGGAACAGCCTGTCCTAGCCTTATTAAATGGGTATTACCAGTTTTTTTTCAGACAAACAGGTCAAATATAGTGATAGGGGCCTGTGGGTAGAGTCAAGCGAATCCTCGAGACCGGGTGTCAGTAGATAGCTAGTTTAGATTTGAGACTTTATTGGTAAAGAGTTTGAGAAATATTATTTTCTATAATAAAGTGTACAATAAAGTTGTGTTGGGACTTCATCTGACTCTTGTCTCCTTTGTCTATCTCAGCACGTAACACACCTGTGTTAAAAAGAGTTACTGCAAACTGGTCAAGGTCAGTCGGGGTACATTTACCCATCTTTCACTTTACATCAGGATCTCATCCTACTTTCTACCTATGGTCACAGTACCAAAAATAGACCATGACTTCTGGCTCTTCACCCTCCCTCCTCAGATTGCTCTGCAATCCATCAGTTACATTCAGGACCCTGGCACCAGGGGGGCAACATTGCATCCTGAAATTATGTTAGTGCCTGCAGAAATTTAGACTGCTCCCTTAACTATAGAACCCCCACCACTGATGATTTCCCAATCTTCATCCTCTCCCTTCGAACAGCTGTTTACCATAATGATGTGGACTTAACTCTGGCTGCACACGCCAGAGGAACCATCACCATCAACAGTATTTAGAACTGTATACAGGTTGGAAAGTGAGATGGATTCAGGAGACCCTTGTGCTACCTACCTGATCCTCTGTGACTGGCGTACACTCAATTATCTTTAGCTGCAAAGTGACCACATCCACAAATGTTCTATCAATAAAACTTTCAATCTCATGAATATATCATAGTGACTATGGCTTCCATTCAAGCTCTGAAACCTGGATTTCCAGCTCCAAAACCCACAGGTCAAGCTCTTTCAGCTGATGACACTCTCCACCCATCTAGTGGTCCAGTGCATGAGTTCCCACATGGAACAGCATTTGCATCCAATAGAGCTGAATGTGTCTAGCCATACTTCTATTTATCGGATGGCTTAGGTCATCAAGCCTAAATAAATGAATAAAATTAAAGATTTTAAACCCAATGGAATTATTTTAGCTCCTTTGCTTGATTTTTATATCTTTTCCTCAATACTGACTCTCTATACTGCTCTGCATTCTCTTGGGTTATGCCATTCCTTCCTCTTTGCACTGATTTGTACCTCTTTCAGATCTCACTCTTTCAGGGTCTGCCTGTGCTGCTTCTGGTCTGTGACCTATTCGGTCGCTATGCCTTTAATCCCATTCCTTTCTCACTCAACTCCCGCAGAAAAAAGTAACTATTAAAGCAAAATTGAGAATTCCAGCAATTGTCTTCACTCACCAGCTCACGTAGATTAGCACACTCCTCTATTTCTGCGCAGTTTTATTTCTTACCATACCAGAATTGAAGTGACTGCTTAAAATACCTAAGGCCAGGGAGTGAGTTAATGAGCTGAGACTCTTTGTTCTATAACAAGGATGAGAGAAGCTATGGTACATTGCAAAAAAAGGAGACCCACAACACATGTTATGAAGCAACATGGAAAATTAAAAGTGCACAGTGATCAACAATGTATGCTGAACAAAATGATTGAGATACAAAATACTCAAAATGGGTGAGAAGGAGTACTATGCTAAATTATGATTAAGCTGCAATTCTTTTGAGTAAATTATATAACATAAAATGGACAATAAGGTGTTAAGCATTTAATTAGGGTGTAAAAGAAATTGATATAATGCAAATAAAGATAGTCTTATACATATCAGTACTGCTCTTTAGTGAAGATATACTTGTAACCTTCAGCTGCCATCCAATGGAAGGATTTCAACATTCATTGCAGTGCTGGGTTTAAGGCCAGGTCTCCAGAGGAGGATGTGACTGCTTCAGAATAGGTTTCAATGCACAATGACACTATATTCAGCAATCATTCTGAATTCCTTTTACGGTGTGTTACATGTAACCTCTTCTTTTTTATAAACGTCTCTGCTCCCTGGAATTATACGCTTGGTCCTTGAGAGACTTGGCGTCCCTTGGTGCTGAATTCATACATGATAGCAAAGGAATTCTAACTCTCTTTTGTGATGTTCTGTAAGATGTTAAAAATTGCATAAGGTTACGTTACAACAGTTCTACTTAAACCCTAAAGGTTTGCCCAGCTCAGTCTTTTTGATATCTTATGTTGATAGACTGTTGTACAGATACCAGCTCTGCGTGCCAATAATCTATTTGAAAAAAATAATGGAATTTGCAATGCTACTAAATTTCCACATTCTATAGTTTCATTTAAACTTCATTGAGACCAGGGCTCGTATGATATTTAAAATAGTTGTCTAGCCTACTGCTTCTGGCCTGCTTTCAAACATCTCCTTATCCTAGAGGGACAAGACTACATACATTCACCTGGAAACATTACGATTTGGAATTTCCGCTCAATTATATTGGTTTATTCAGCACATTGTTCCTAAATTCTGCTAAACTAGAGCAAAAGATTAAGAGATTTCAAGTGCATTCAGTGCGCTAGAAGCAGACCCTGTCCCATAGAACTGGTTGCATCCCCAAACTGAATCGATCAGTTTACGCTACTGTTTTCAGGCCTTCGCTGTGCCTCTCAAAATTAAACTTCTAGACGCAAGTACAAAGACATCTTTTTTTGAAAGATTTAAATACTTCTTTTAATTACTAAGAAACTGATCACCTGTACACTAGTGTACAACTACACTGTGCAACTAATGTTACAATGGCATAACACTGTTACCCGAGTGAGATCAACCCACAACTTTACCAGCTAATCACAGACATATTGAACTGTTTAAAGAAGATCTGCTTTAGAAAAAAAAAGGAAGTAACAACACTGAACAAATATGAGAAGCAGCAGTCACTTGGTATTGTAACTGATCACTTTTCTGTAAAGATCCAATATAGATTGCACTGGAAGATCTGCTCAGAGATGTTGCTTGGAATTTCACACATGAGGGGTGTCCTCAAACAGAGGCTTGTGAAAGGAGACATTAAAATGCAAAGTGCTGGATTTTTAATCCACTGTAATTTTGTGAAGACAGTGAAAACTGCTACCCAGCCAATTATATTCCACCAAACACTGAAAGCCACCGGTGAAGGACAAAATACTCCCATCTCCTGTAGATTTATATCTAAAAAATGTGTCAAAAGGTTTCTGGGACGCAAGATCTAAAATGGAGATAACTAAAATAATGGATGCAAGCCATGTTAATTGAATCCCAGAAATATACAGAAATGAATATAAAACTGTCTCAGACAAGCAGAAAGACAGAACAAACACGAATAAAAGAAACATGATAACCATCTGTAGCCTTGCTGGAAATGAACAGGCAAGGTTTTTCTTTCTCTCTCTCTCTGAAGTTGCAGTATCTTCAACAGAATGCAGACCTGAAAAAAGTAAATTCCACACTCCCAACGCAAACCACCAAACCTCAAACGACCACAATATTCTAAAATGCATGCTTCACGTACACTTAGGGATTTACTCACATCTTCTTTTAACTTTTATTTTTGGATTCTTTCTTACTTATGACATCTGTACGTGTGTAGATTTCGTCGTGTCTTTTATTATTTTCCTCTGGTTTCA